>NC_092226.1:27907001-27952001 GCF_036320965.1 Panulirus ornatus | reverse complement strand
TCGTCCAGGACGGATGACTGGCTTAGTTAAGACGCCGGTGACATGAACCATTGTGATGGCCAGCCACTGGGGATTTGTTCTCTGAGGATAACGGGCAGGTTACTGCGTCTCGTCCAGCACGATTCACAGCAAGCAAACGCGAGCAGGAGGGAGAGAGAGAGAGAGAGAGAGAGAGAGAGAGAGAGAGAGAGAGAGAGAGAGAGAGAGAGAGAGAGAGAGAGAGAGAGAGATCTTGTTCCACTGAAAATGAGCATTAACGTCCAAGATTCCCTCACCAAGTGTACAAGATCAGTGATGTGTCAAGGAGGTCCCATCTTTTCGCACTGACATATCGATATACTCAAGTGAAGTGAGAAGCTGTGGTGAGGGAATGCCGACCCTGGAGTTCAGGATACACAGTCCGTGGTAGGGGGTCAAGGACGCTACTGGGGGGGTGGGGTTTGCAGGACCCCGAATGGTGTCAAAGTACGCTACCAAGAGGATGCAGGGCTTAGGGTAAATGAATCAGTGCTTCTCTCTCTCTCTCTCTCTCTCTCTCTCTCTCTCTCTCTCTCTCTCTCTCTCTCTCTCTCTCTCTCCACTATTGTTCAACATATAAGCAGAGCTGAGGGTAAGACAAGCGCTATTTTTGCCCTAAGCGAAGGACGGAAAGTTGGAGGGGCATCAGTCAGAGCAATCAGGCCACCAGCGAGTGTTAGGTGGTGGCTTGATTCAGAGAGCAAGTGTCACCGGAACGAAAGTAAACATGAACGAAACGAAAGCGATGAAATTGCCAAGAAAGAACCAAGAACCTTAACGTTACGTGCTAAGAATGACACACGCGAGGAAGTAAAACAAGTATTTAGAATACGTTAGGTGTCTTGTAAGGGAGACTGCAATTAGGAAGTGTTGTTAGGCATCTTGCAACCAAGACTGTGATTAGGATGTGTTTCGTATCTTATAATGGAGACTATAATGGACCTCCGTGGTGTGGCGGTTAGCGTTCCTGACCATGACGCATTCACTGGCCTCCCTAGGTTGAGCGTATAGGTTCGAGTCCTGGTTGGGGCAGGTTGTGATCAGGTCACCCGTCATTCTCCTCATCTGCAAGGTGGGCATATCTAAGCCTTTAATCATTCTGCGTAACTCAACTCTCTCGATCCTGGTACCTTCTTTGTTTCCCCTCCTGTGGACCTTCTCTATCAGCTCTTTGTGTTTCTTAGGCCCGTTGACGAATCTTAAGAAGCGTTTTCTAGTTTTGGCGTTTCATAAGATACGAACGGGTTTCTAGATATCTCCTAAACCATATATTTGAACATTATTCTAATATCTGCTAGCAGACAGCTTGTCTCCTTCAATCCCAAGTCCTTTTTATTACACACGGTCCTGAAGCTTATGTCCTGCTAAATAGTAATCGTACTGAAGACTTTTCCACTTTCTCCCATCCTCATTAGGTGACATTTGCTCGGGTGGAATTTCAACCCCATGTATCAAACCAACTTTTGAGTCTGTTTAAATCTTCTTTTAAGCTGATGCAATCCAGCTCGCTTTACACTCATGACCTTTGCATAATCTGCAAGCTATTCAGGAAGAAGTCCATACCTTCAGGCAAGTCATTTACAGAGATCAAGAAGTTATGCTCCCAAAATCGAACCCTGTGGCACTCCGCGGCTCATTTAGAAAAGACTGTTATAACTTGTGTCTCCTGTTCTCTCCCACTGTGTGTGTGTGTGTGTGTGTGTGTGTGTGTGTGTGTGTGTGTGTGTGTGTGTGTTTCATGAAAAAGCCTAGCAGTAATTACTTTTTTGTCGTCTTTTGTTGTCTGAAGCCTTATTTTCTTGTGAGTGTTTGTACGGAGCGTGTATAAAAGGTCTCCGTAGGAACTCTCCACGTTTCGCTCACCCATCATGAGAACTACTGTAGGAATGGGTCAGGTTGAGGAGTGAGGTGGACTTATACCGAAACCCAACGTTTACGAGAAACCTTCATCAATAATGGATTTTCCATCACAGACGAATGCAAGTACACTCACCTCTTTCCGAAGTCGTATATGCAGTACCACAAAGAACCACAAGTACAACACTGGAACAGCACACAAGACGTCCTTGTTTTTAGGAAAAGAAGAAAGAGCAACACTCTGTAGCATCACCTTCAACAAGTCTATACAACCCAATGACCAACTGACATGTAACTTACTATAAGATCACGAAGACTAAGAATTCCAAGGCTAACAACCGTAACGAGAACCAGAATTCTTTCCAGACCTCCCACATGATTCATGAATTCGCAATGAAAGGTGATTATAAGTTCTTTAATGATACAATGGAAGTTGAAACCACCACCATCACCACTGTGACGTGTCTCAAGACGACGCATTCAGGCTCCACATGGAAAACACCATTGGGAGTAATCCAGTATAACTGATTGTACATAGAGCAAAACTACTCATGTTGGAAACACCAAACATCTATGTATCAAAGAAGTTCTTATTCGGGACAAACGACCCTGAAATCTCTCAACAATCAATCAGAGACGAGGTCTTCGACAGACTACCGGATGTAAGGATCATGGTGAGGTGCCTGAGCATCGGCTGAATGCATGTATAGGCCAATTACATTCAGGCAAGGGGGACAAAGGTGTGGTAAAAGATTATTGAGTGTACTGTACTGGGTAAGTTCTATAGGAGAGTGGTGATTGATAGGGTGGTTGCATATACAGAGCATTGGTCTGGGAAGGAACAATATGATATGAAAAGTGATAGAACATGTGTGGATCAGGTGATTGCTTTGAAAACTGTGATAAATACATAGAGAAACGGAAGGATTTGTACGTAGCCTGGAGAAAATTTATAACACGGTTGATAGAGATACTTTATGGAGGGTGCTATGAATATGCACATTGTATGGGAAAAAAGCTATTTGAAGCAGTTAGACGTTTCTATGGAGAGAGTAAGGCGTGTGTGTGTGAGTACGTAGAGAGGAGAGTGAGTGGCTCTAGGGGAAGGTGGGTCTACGATAAGGCGTGTGTGTGTGAGTACGTAGAGAGGAGAGTGAGTGGCTCCAGGGGAAGGTGGGTCTACGACAGGTTTGTGTTTATAGTTGGGGTGGTGAGGGATGTAAATGCAGAGGTCTTCGAGAGGGAGCAAGTATGCACTTTGTTTGGGGTGGAGGGGGCCTTGGAAGTGAGTCATTTGTTTGCTGATGACAACGGTGGCAGGTTCGAGTGAGAAGCTGCAGAAGTTGGTGTCTGAGTCTGGAAGAGCATATGAAAGGAGAAAGCTGAGAGTAAATACGAAGAGAAGGAAGGCAATTAGGTTTAGCAGTGGAAAGAGACAGGCTGGATGGGATGTGAGTTTGAATGGAGAAAACGTGGAAGTGAAAAGTTTCAGCTATCTGAGAACAGGCATGACAACGAATGGAACCATGGAAGCTGAGGTGAGCCATAGAGTGGATGAGAGGGTGAAGGTTCTGGAAGCAGTGAGAAATGTGTGGAAAAGAGATCACTATCTGGGAGGACGAAGATGGGACTGTTCGAAGGTATGGTAGTCTCGACGGTGTTTTATGGGTGCGAGTCATTGCCTATTGATGAGAATATACGGAAGAGTATGAATGTGCTGGAAATTAAATGTCTGGGGACTAAATGTGTTGTGAGGAGGGTTGATCGAGTAAGAAATGATAGGGCAAGGGAGAGGTCTGGAGTTAAGAAGAGTATGGCTGAGAGAGCCGAGGAGGGTGTGTTGAAATTGTTTGGACATATGGAGACGATGAGTGAGGAGAAGTTGACAGGGACGATAAATGTGTCATAATTTGAAGGATCAAGGAGGAGGAGGAGAACGAGTTGGAGATGAAAGGATGGAGTGAATAAGGTTTTGAGTGCTGGGGGCCTGAATATGCAGGAGGATGAAAGGCGTGCATGGGATAATGAATTTGAGCGATGTAGTACACATGGGTGAACGTGCTGTTTTAATGGACTGAACCATGGTACACCAAGCAGCCGGTGGAAACCACAGAAAGGTCTGTGGAACCTGACTGTGGACAGTGGGCTCTGGTTTCGGTACATCAAACACGACAGCTATAGAGGATAGATGTAAGCGAACGAGGTCGTTTTTCATCTCTTCCTTGGGTGACCTCGCTAACGCGGGAAACGGCGAATAAGTCCTTATGGTGTAACACAATACGGACTAATGAAATCAAGCAGGTTTAGAATATATGATCATTAATCTAACATTACGTACAGGGGAGGGCATGTTTACAATGGTGAGGAGATACATGATGAAGATATACACGAGCTAGTTAACAAATGGAACACGATCTCACAGAGCACGTGTGAGGAATCAGATTAAGGTCAGAACAGAAATGATACGTGGAGAACACACACAACTAACGGGAACCAGCATAACCTCTGGGAATGGCCTCATAGATAGAGGTACATGAATAGATAATACTGATAGACATTGAAAACTTGAATATCGTTGATGTTGACCTATTGGGGTGGAGCAGTGGGCACACGAGAGGGCACTGGTGATCTCACTGGCTTGTGGTGACATCATGGGTATCTGTTGGTGACGTCAGTGGCTACTGGTGACATCATGGGTACATGGTGGTGACGTCACTGGTCCCGTAGCGATGGCGTTATTCATGAAGCCACTTGTGCCTGGACAACGCCGGTAGCAGGGAGGGAAGGGGAGGAGAAGGGCCAGGATTTTCTCAGATGCAGGAGACGTTAGAAAGATTGGAGAGATAAGGTCACCAAGCGGCCCCTTCCCCTCATCTGGCTCACTTACCGGTGCCCCCCTCACCTGCCTCACTAGAGCCGTCTCCACTGGTTCGCTAGGGCCACTCAGCCGAAGTCGGTAAAGCCCCTCGCTTGGCTCACTATGGCCCCTTTATCAGGCTCACTAGGGCCCTCTCCTTGGTTCGTTAGGGGCCCCTCCCCAGATTTGCGAAGGTTCCTTCGCCTTGTTTGCTCGGGCCCCCTCGTCTGGCCCACTAGGGCCCGCCCGTAATACACCATCGTGATATTCCACTACGAACTGTACTGGTGACGTACACACGTTCCTCGCGACTCTGCCCGTGACTCTGAGAACATAACTTCCGATCCTGTTGTCATGTGAGGGGCGATACTTTGATATCTTCACTAAACTGTATACCCTGTTCACGTCTTTACTTCTTATGCTTCTTTCTATATATATATATATATATATATATATATATATATATATATATATATATATATATATATATATATATATATATTTCTTTTTTTTATACTATTCGCCATTTCCCGCATTAGCGAGGTAGCGTTAAGAACAGAGGACTGAGCCTTAGAAGGAATATCCTCACTTGGACCCCTCTGTTCCTTCTTTAGGAAATCTAAAAACGAGAGGGGAGGATTTCCAGCCCCCCGCTCCCAGATATATATATATATATATATATATATATATATATATATATATATATATATATATATACATTGGAAAGGATCACAATTTTGCGCGTGATCAAGATACTCCTATGAGTCCACGGGGAAAATGAAACACGATAAGTTCCCAAGTGCACTTTCGTGTAATAATCATATCATCATCATATAAGAGTCAGTTGATATACAGCGAAGAGACGAAGCTAGGACGCCATTTGGTAAACATGCGATTGTCCAGTAGCTGTTTTGGAGACAGATTGGATACTAAGACAATGCCACTGTGATGCTGTGGGTGTCATAACTGAGCGTGAGTTACTTGTCCTTCAAAATGTTCGTGGCATCCCGGCGTGCAGCAAGGTATTGGTCTTCGCGTATCATGTCGATCTGTCTAACGACGGAGCCACGACATTGGGTAACTATAGCAAACATAACAAAATAATAACACTTAAGGTAATTTGTGACATAATGATGCACTGACGCGCCCTCTTACAGGTACAGCAGAATGAAGAATTACAATGATGTTAATGAAGAAAACGTTTGCATAAAAAGTAACAGAGTATAGAGAAGTGTTGGTCACTCTGTTACATTTTGGTCTGGCCTGTCCTTGGGGGTACACTGGAATATCAAACTCGCATAAATATATGCTCAGAGGAGACCATGAGTAATTGGGCGGCAGACTAGGTTTTAGATGACTAACTATTGACCTGGATGTTCTCGGTTATGATATGATCTGGGAGCCCGGTAACGAGCACGAAGTGACCTTCCACATGATACAGAGGACTGGCTGGTCACAGACGCAGACAAGGAGTCTTGGTTGTGGTCAGCGTAGTCAACATGAGGTGGATAGTCTAAAAAAAAATTGCCGATGGAGACTTAAAGTTGAATGAAAATGTTTGTTAATCATCGGTTCAGAGTTCGTAAGAAAAGTGTCCATAGCTGTTGTCATAGACCTGAAGAACGGAGAAATGGGTCTGGGTCACTCCTCACCAGGTTCACCTTCAGGTAGGGATACATAGGTCCTCCCCGTCGAGGATTAAGAGATGAATTTATTCCAAAAGAATATAAAAAAAAAAAGATGAAATGATTCCAAAAGGATATACGAAAAAAATTGAATGTGAAAAATCAATCTAAACGAGGAAATCTAACACGTACCTGCCCCTCCAAAATGGAATAAGACTGATCGACGATAAGACAATGAAGGAAATGAAAAGTAGTTATAGTGAAACAGATCAGGAACTTGACCGTATTTGTTGGAGGGTAAGAACTTCAGGACAAGATTGGGTTGTCGAAGAATCCCCCGATCTTGACGACTGTTTGGGTGAGCAAGAGTTAATTGCACAGCAGAACATACAAAGAATCTGTGGCACACAGAAGATTTTTTGATTTCAATACGACATCGCAGTCCATAAAGTAACCTTACGCCGCATATACACTTGCGTAACTACAGCAGACAGAACGCAATAGCAAATGATTTTATGGGTAATATCATGATGTGGTTAGCACGCACCCTCAAAGATTCAGCAGTACGAAGCGTGAGTCACAGTGATGTCTGTGACGACAAGGTCTGTGTCACAGTAACTGAGGATGACAGTGTTGAAGTAACTTGAAAGATTTCGGTCTGGCTTGCCCTTGGGGGGTGACACGAGAATATCAAACTTACATAGACAGATGTGTAAAGAAGACGTTGGGTAAATGGTTGGCATCGGATGTCTTACATGAATAACTGTATTCATTAACAAGTGATGATTATTGACGTGTCCGACTGACATGGATAAGTGGCTGGTCAAAGCCTTAAGCAAAGAGCCATGGACGACTTACTGACTTGCTTGAGACGGGCAAGACCATGAGCCATCGTGATTCAGGAGAAGGGTCAAGAGAACATCTGGTGAAGAACAGTCTGCGGAAAATGAGGATAACTGAGATATTTCTCAGGATCAAAATTTAATGGACAGCAGAAAGCAAAAATGATTTTGTCGACAGAGGTAAATGAGAATACAAATACTGAAAAATCCTCGACTGACTGCCCTACATTCAGAAGTTACACCACTTCCACATAACGGCCAACATGGACAAAACTTTACTGTGAACAACGAAATGCTGAGGAATCCATAGAATAAAATAAGAAAAAGAAATTATGTTTCTTCAACCTTCAACTCGACTGCCTCGTCCTCGTCCACGGATTTCTGATCCTCCCGTTACCTCCACTACATCTACTGGAGCTGACTGCTGACCCCAAAGACCGTGGATCCTAAGACGTAGAACACTGGCCGACCAAAGATTGTAAGTTATTAGCTGTAAGTTGTTTAAAGCTGGCCGAGGTGATGTGATCCAGAGGTACATCCTGCTCTAAGTCATGTCTGATACATGGTTACCATTCCACCTGTCTTGAAAAGGTGATGGATCACCTGAGAGTGTAAAGAGACAAGGATGACCAGGATTGCAGCGGCCACTTTGGTATGGCAGTCCATCATGCCGGGGGCGTAGTCAGCCCACACAGTCGTGGTGACAATTCGGAAACCGTTTTCTTTTCACTGATAATCCAGCACAGTCTAAATCCACAGGCGAATGTGAACACGTGGGTGCATATCAGGGTTTGCGAAGGGCAGTTGTGAGACATAACAGACACCATGAGCAGTGCATGGTAACCTCCAGAAGGTTTTTGATCCAGTGCACTCACAGGCACTCCGGGAAGCACTGCCTGTCCTTGATATATCTACAAAAACATTATCGAATCTCGGGTCTGGCTGGCGCTCAGACGTCAAGAATGTTGTCAAGTGACTTGAAGCACATCTGACTTATTGTCAATAATCTATGGAATGAGGCAGGTACCGCTGCTAGCATAGTATTCCTACTTCTTATTCCACGGTGATAAGTAGTGTGAAGTGTCGAACGACAACTTCAGTCACCGAACGATGATAATGATAATGATGATGATGATAATGATGATGATGATGATGATAATGATAATGATGATGATGATGATAATGATGATGACATTATTCTTAAGGCGTCAGTGAAGTGTTGCCTGGAGTTGCCGATCAAGATTCTGGATGAAGAGAGAAAGCCACAATATGATTCTCCTGATGTAAGACAAAGGTTCGGATATTGATATGTTCGGATATAAGTATGTTGGATGTATATTCTCCCTCCCCCCTCAGTCTGGGCATGTGGTGAGGACACTCAAGTCTCGATAGGTTTGCCTAGGTAAGCCTAGCTCACAACGGTGGTTCAGGAAGAAATAATTAACAAGTCTACGTCTGAATTACGGTCTTCGTGGACTACCCCGACGAAATATCCGTTGCTTCATTTGGGTTAAGGTGCTTAGATAGGTGTCTTCAGGGTTCTGATGTTCTCTTTCTTACCCTACATACAGACAACTTAAACACTGACTGTAGATTTAGGTAAGACAACTAAGCCAACTCTCACGTGGCGCCCTCACTATGGGTCTAACTGGAGGGAGCCAATCGTGGCGTCGCAACTCCTGACGTGGAAGTTTAACACGATCAGTGGGTTATATCTGAGGGAGACAGACCCATGTGAGGGACACCAAGGTGGCGGGCACCCAACCCAGGGCTGCAGCAAGTCCATCGGTCCAGTCAGAATGGCAAGGATTTCTGCCGGAGGACTCACTTAACAGACCTTTGGGGTGGAATCAGGAAATGAATATTGCTATGCGCTGCCTCGGCGTAATCCTCCATATTTGAGACTATGGACAGTAACAAGTGCGCTACTAAGGTATACGAAATTGTTGTACACTTTCCTTCCTTTCACATTTATTCATCCTAACTACAACTTTCATGCCCTGCCCTCCTTCCTCGTGGAGGAGTGAGGTAACAAGAGGCCGGACACATCCTCTCCTGCACGACTTGCAACTCAACTATATCATGTTATCATGATCTCATCAGACTCTGCATGATGGACGTAACCGGCAGCATTACAGCAACAACAATCACAACAAAAACACAATGGAAAATGAAATCTTTCCCATCCGCCAACTTACCTAGACACACACACACACTCACACACACACCCACACACACACATAAAGAGGTAGACTCCTCCGATGGACTGAAGATGATTCCAGCTGAAGAAGACTAAGGATGCACGTCAGAAGGGCCGTTCCGAAATGGGTGAGGTGTCCAGTGGAGTGCCCCAGGGGTCTGCTCTGAGACCATTACTCTTATTGATCTTGGAAAATGTCTTATCGGAAATGATGGATTCCTAAATGAATATGTTTGCAGGTATCAGGAAAGTGGAAAGTTAGAACTGCATCAACTTACAAGGGAACCTAGACACAATGTAAAGTTTTGATACATATGGTTCATGAAATTCTGAGCAAATGTAAAGTAATGAGGTTGGGTTACTGTAATCTCAATATGAATATCATCTGGCTGGAAATACGCTGCAGGAATGTGTGTGAGAAATATCTGGGAGTCCACATTGTCAACCTATCGCCACAATCCCACATCAGTCACAACCCCGCGTCAGCCACATTCCCACATCAGCCACAATCCCACATCAGCTACAATCCCACATCAGCCACATTCCCACATCAGCTACAATCCCACATCAGTCACAACCCCGCGTCAGCCACATTCCCACATCAGCCACAATCCCACATCAGCTACAATCCCACACAGCCACAATCCCACATCAGCCACAATCCCACATCAGCCACAATCCCACATCAGCTACAATCCCACATCAGCCACAATCCCACATCAGCCATAATCCCACATCAGCCATAATCCCACATTATATAAAAAAAAAAACATGTTGTTTGCTGGCAAATATCTAAGTAGGTTTCAGGTACATGAATAAGGAAATATTCAGCAAGCTGTTCACATCTTACATCAAGCTGAAACTAGAATGTGCTTTTCTAGTTTGGTCGTTGTCCCTAAAGAAGCAAAGAGAACTAAAAGAGGAGGTCCAAAAGATGGGAGCAAAGACAGTATCAAAATCATGACAGCTGAGTTATATGAAAAGGCTGAAGGCCTTAGATTTGATCATCATGGACGGAAGAAGAGTGAGGATTGACCTGATCACAACTTTCAAACTTTTGAATCAGCATGATGACATAAATAGAACAAAAGTTTTTGAAAACTGTAAGGATGGAAGAACCAGAGGATGTAAAGAGGTACTTTTATAAGTTCAGTGGATCAATAAAATGAATAGAATAAGAATCTAGTAATTGTGGACAGAAGACAAAAGATTAGAAAACTGTATGATGATATAAATGATTCCAAAGATGTAGTCTGACGAGTGTAAAATCCCTCCCTTATGGTACAAATAGGAAATCGCACTCCTGAATATGTTTGCAGATGATGCCTAGGTCATGAGGGGGACTAAAGAATGAGGAGGATTGCATCAATCTACAAAGGTACCTAGACAGACCCTAAAGTTAGCTTGATACAAAGATGCTACAATTCGACCCGATCATAGTAAGGAGGATGGAATTCAGCGAATGGATGCCTCAGTACAAATATTACCTACGGAATAAAGTCCAGGAGTCTGTGTGATGAAGGGACTATTCTTAACCTGTCGCCAGAGAATTGTGAAGGAGACATACTGTCTTCTGGCAAACATTTGAGTAGTTTTCAAGTAAATTGTTAAGAAAGTGTTCTGTAAACTCTGCACATCTCACATCACGCCAAAGCGGAAATACTCTTCTCAGGTTTGGTAAACGCGCTTAAAGAACCACAAAAAACTAATAGAAAAGGGTCCATGAAATACAACAAAGATGATTTTCAGAATTAAGAGAGCTAAGCCAAGGGGTCAGAAACCATTAATTTCTCCACCCTGAAAGAGTGGAGAGCAAGAAGTGACTATATCTTAACTTCTCTGAGGAAAGGAAGGCCCTATCCATCATCAGAAATATCATAATTAACTTAACGTGGAGACAAGGCCGAACTACGTGGCTTGCCTTGTAAGGGTTGCGGCTGGATCTCGGAGAAGGTGAGAGGAACCTTAAGTGAATCAGATAATCAGAGATCGACAGCAACACAACAGAATGTTAGGAGTGAGCAAAATGATGAAGGAAGTCACAGAAAAGGTTGCTGAAGACAGGACTGCAAGGCTTACAATGACAGCGAATCAGGAAGTGTAGGTAATATGGAAGGGGTGTCCTCAAAGCTGGAATTTAAAGGTCATGGAAGTGGTTAATGATATACTGAAGAAAAAAAATAAGCAACCATAATCCAGCAAACGTTGTTGTCATGATGAAACGTAAGCAGAAAATAAACAGATCGGTCCTGGTATGTGGATTATATAGACACGATCGTATCAAGGTGGATGGGTTCCACAGGGAAATAAAGAGCACCAGTGATATTGTGGAGGCAAGAGGCATGAAGGCAACGAACGCAGGGACTGTGCGATCCCAGAGGACTGCGGGCACCTCAGGGGACCAGGAGGACTGGGGGCACCTTAGGGGGGGCCATGAGGACTGGGGGCACCTTAGGGGGGCCATGAGGACTGGGGGCACCTTAGGGGAGCCATGACGACTGGAGGATTAGGTGCACTGTGGGAGGACCAGGAGGATTGGATTGGATTGGATTATAGAATTTAGGCTTATAAGCCAAGCACTGGAGCTTCTAAGGCTATTCAGCGCTCTGGGGACCAGGAGGGCTGAGGGCACTGTAGGGAGAGCAGGAGGACTGGGGGCACTGTTTGCAGGCTGGGAGGACTGAGGACACCGGAGGGAGGCTACGGGGACTCGGGGTAACCGTAGGAAAGCGAGGACGACTGGGGCACCGCAGGGACGCCAGGAGACGCCCACCAAAGTTTATCATATAGTTGCAGGTAGATAGCATGGCAATGCTACCACACACCTCCAGACTAGTGGACAGTAAGAAGTTCGACATGGTCTCTGCACACACTCACACACACACACACACACACACACACACACACACACACACACACACACACACATACACATCTTTCTTTATATATATATATATATATATATATATATATATATATATATATATATATATATATATATATATATATATATATATATATATATATAATACATATATATATATATATATATATATATATATATATATATATATATATATATATATATATATATATATATATATATATATATATATTATCCCTGGGGATAGGGGAGAAAGAACACTCGCCACGTATTCCCTGCGTGTCGTAGAAGGCGACTAATGTTGGAGGCTCCAGTCACGGACAAAAGTGCACATCAGTGCCGGGCCGTCATTGCAATACGGTGAGGTTCATGAAGGAGAAAAGAAGAGATAAGACGTATTTAAAAATTTTGGAGGAAGTGAAAAATCCTGATTTTTTTCTTTCTTTTTTAGAGCCTTTTCATAGTTACTGAGAAAGATATGAGAGGGTAGAGAGTTCCAGAGCTTCGAGATGTAGGGAAAGAAATGGCCCATCCATGAGTTACCAACGTCCACGTAGGAATCATGTGACGCAGCAGCTAACACTTAGGAGCAAAATCCAAAGTAATACCTATAGAAGAGGGAAAGTGAAGCCAACACTGCGGCGTACGTAGGGGCGTAGGGCAAGGGGGTCAAGTTTGGAAGTTAGCTTGGGAGAGTTGATAAGTCTAACCACTTTCGACTCAACTTTGTCCAGTAAGGAGGCAGAGTTAGAACCACCCCAAATGTGAAAGCAGTAATCTATATAAGGAACCGAGCAATTGTTCGTATAAACGGAACAATTGCTTGGAAGAAAAGAAATTTCGACATCTAAACAGGACTTCCAGTTTCTTAGAGACAGACTTGGCTATTTCCGTAATGTGGAGTTTCCAAGATAGTGTGGATGGGATGTTATCGTAATACCAAGTACGTTCATTGAAACAAGATGTAGAACTACTGATTCATCAAAGGAAAGAGGAAAACTGTGAGGAATTTTCGATAGAGATATGGACAGAAACTATCTTAAAGGCATCAGAAACAACCAGATTTTGTCTGCCCCAGTGAGACATCCCAAGTATGACTTTACTGAAGAAATTATACTGAGACGAGAAGCAGATCGAGCGAGAGAAGTGGGAGCAGACTTGAAGGATGTGAAGGAATGTAGTGTTGAGTCGTCAGCATATAAATATACGTATTTGGTTATAAGCAGAAAAAAAAGAAGTTATTGGAAAAAGCGAGTACAGGAGACAGAACAGAACCTTGAGGGACATCATTGTGGATAGAGAAAGAAAGGGAGTGGCTGATCCATCAACAACCATGGTGACAGACTGGCCAGAGAGGAAGCTAGAAATAGGGAAGCAAAATGATTGAGGGAAACCAAAAGAAGGGAGCTTAGAGTCGTGACCCCTGGATATATCATGGGCAAATACACAGGATTCCCTGAAGTCTTTCAGAGATGATGATCAGATATCAGTAAGATAGGAAAGAGTATCACCAGCGGATCTCGCCTTATAGGTGCCATACTGGTGATAAGAGAGAAGGCTGTGAGGTTCAAGATATCTGAGGATATGGGATTGAGGAGGGGTTCTACGACGGCAAGTAACAGATGCCAAAGTGTAAACAGGACGATAGTTACAGGCAGAGTTCAGCCATTCTCTATGGTGAACTCTGAACAACCCAAGGTAAAGGATCACGATTGGTGGTGAGAGAAGCTTAAATAGTCCATGAAAGTTATAGAATATGTAGAACTAGGAGAGCAGTGGCTATAACAAAGGCAAGCAGTGGTAGTTGGATGACAAACTTTGAACCAATAACATCAAAGTTTGGGGACTCGAGATGTTGAGGGAGGTACTAAACAGAAGGTGCTCAACTGAAGAGAGGTTACTAGAAAGACCACGAGTGTTTGTATAATGAATAGAAAAAGAGGCAGGTCTATTAGAGAGGGTAAGGTCGTGAGAGGAGCCGGTACTGCTACTGTCTGAGCCCCTCCCTCTCACTGGCAGTAGAGCCAGGCGAGAAATAGGAGATTCTTAGCACACTATGATGCTGGGGACTAGGGCCATAAGATTGTCGGACTCTGTCATGATCACATTAAATAAGATCAGAGAAGATGGCAGGACTAGCCTGGTAGTGCCGTTCTGATGAAACCGAAGGTAAGACCAGCAATCCTGACATGCACAGTGTGAGGTGGTTCTGGGCACCGACCAAACGCTCCTGAGTCAGGACGGCAATACCACCCTGGTCGGCTGCTGTCAACAGCCTGTTACATGTATATATCTATATATATATATATATATATATATATATATATATATATATATATATATATATATATATATATACATTATTTATACATATATAAAATGAATATATATACATATTTAGTCTACTCCCCGTCTCAGAAGCTCCATTTATCTTCGTGAGGCTCAAGGAGCACTAAGCACGTCCACCGGTCGGGACCAGGGACCTTAAAGTGTCGTTATGTGTGTGTGTGTGTGTGTGTGTGTGTGTGTGTGTGTGTGTGTGTGTGTGTGTGTGTGTGTGCCCGCGCGCAGAGAATGCACGGCAAATAGTAGCAAGTGTTGTGTGTCGTCTTTCTGGTAGTTGCATCGTGGGTCTAGGGATACGTTGAAAGCGGTATATGTAGTGTTGTGGTGATGGGTGATGTCCAGAGCGTAAGCTACAGTGTAACTTGGTCTGGGGAGTGTGGTCTCTGATGGGTGTATGTCAGGTGGGTTGAAGTTTCAGACTGGGTTGGAAGGTCGGTTGTTGAATGCATATCACGTTGCTTCAGTGTGTATGTGTTTTGTCATTGTTATATTTGTTGGGCGGATGGTGGGATCTGTGAGTAGAAGGTACTGAAGGGTGTGGGCAGGGAGAAGCTGTCTATTTGTACTTGGTGGTTGGGAGATAATTATAGAGTGGTTTGGGTGGGGAGGATCTCGTGCTGGTGCAACGAACTGGGTGCCGAGCATGCCGAGGTAGGTCTGTATTGGAAGGATCTCTGTTCCATTGTGAGGGTGGTGAGTGCAAGCACCTAGTAACTGGTCTGAGTACACTACACAGTGTGGTCTGCAGCCTTAACATATCTGCATTTGAGAGGCTGGAAGATAAAGCAGGTGAGGCATCACTTAAAGTGGAGCGGATGATTTGTCTGATTCTGATGGATTCTTTTACTTGTACAGATCTGGTGCCAGGTAGTGTGGCGAAGTCGCTCAGTTTGTGTGTTGCTCTTGTGTTGAAGTTATTGGTATGGGGAGTGAGTGTCTCGTGTGTACACGTCCTAGGTTACGCCTGGAACGGATGGGGTTCTGTTCAGTGGTAGTGACTGCCCAATCAAGTTGACTGGAGGGTGTGAGGTGGACTGGTGTCTGTCTAGGGTTGTATTTATCAAGAGAAATGATGAGAGTAAAAGAATTATAAAGTATGAATCGAGAGAGAGAGAGAGAGAGAGAGAGAGAGAGAGAGAGAGAGAGAGAGAGAGAGAGAGAGAGAGAGAGAGAGAGAGAGAGAGAGAGAGAGAGAGAGAGAGAGAGCTATCCCATCACCTAAGTACTAGGAGTTACAAACAACACAAGGTCTTGACCCCACGAAAAAAAAGGGGCTAATGGATTGGCTTGGAAAGGCAAGCAACTTACTTTTAAGGATGGTGTAAATCAGATGAAGCCAGATATCAGGGGTATAGCTGAGGGTAGCTAGAGTCAGTCAAGATATTGAACGTGGCTGTGGGAGGGGCAACAACAAGGAAAGCGAGCATAGAGACAAGGGAGATGGACTTAGAATCTAAGTGACTGAAACTATTAAATTCCACAAGGTAACGGCAGTCAGAAGGCCTTCCAGTCATTGTAATTTGCGATGATAGTGACTAAGAAACATCCACCTCATTACCCCTATAATATACGATCCTCCAAGGACGCCAGGCGAACCGGAACGAATTTTTGATGAGAATAATATGGCGCGGGAAGTAGCGACAAGGTTATCTATGCGGAATGGTTCGAAAGTTTTCATGCTCTAAAACTTTAAATGCAGGGAAATAAACTGCATTACTCTTGGACGCACACTCTTTCTATTAGCATATGAATGAGTTCACTAGACAAAGGTATTATTAAGCTTTGAAACTGATGACACCATCAGTGGAGGTCCGCTCGGGTAAAGCCATTATACGATACTCTAGATAGAATATGTAACGAAAGAGGAAGATTGAAAGGGTAAAGAACAGACTCAAATCATTAGTTGAATGTACAGTGAAGGTCCTTACCGAGACCTGAGCTACCTATGGAACTTAGATTGGATGGAAGAGCTCCGAAAAATGAGGAAAGAGCAGTATTGCAATAGATCATTTCAAGTCCACGACAGAGTTCGGAATTGGTAATAACAATTGGGGACGAAACGACACGAGCAGCAAGATTAGTTCTGCTCAAAACTGCAGTCAGAATAAAGAGTATGGGTCAAAAAATATGATGTAAATATCCCCAGAACCACCAAATGAAAATGATAGGAATGACTCTCGATTCTTATACTCTGTTTTAGAAAAATCATTGTCATCTTTTGTGTCTATGTGGAAATATGTTCCCGATAATCTCAAGAGGAATTGGCATACGCTAAACTTAGACACGTCTTGGTCCGGAGTGACCCGAGTCATGACATTGACAGCCGCGCTAGCGAGACTGCATATTTTCCATCTACTCTACTTCCTGGTGAACCCGTGCCAAGGACTGGATTTCCAGTCCATTGGTTCCATACGTGTCCTTCACTAGCTCCTCCTACTTTGCTTTCTCTTCTTCTGCCACAACTTGGGTGTGTGAGGAACCTTGACTTGGAAATCCCATATTTCACAAACTTCATAATCCTAGAAGATCATGGTCTTCGTCTGGTTTCGTTTTTATACATCCAAGACCTGATGTTGCTCTCCTCGTGGCAATAAGTCACTATAACTGAGCCTCATGCAAATGCTGCGCGCCTCCTCCCTTCCCCTGCCTCTTGCACAACCCGACACATCCTGGACAGCACTGGTTGCTGCTCCTCTCCGCGCACCGCACACTATCCCACAACAGACAGCAACTTGCAACACTGTCCTGAGGAATCTGTGGCACCGCAGCCTCACAGACAGACTTCCAGCTGCCAGAGGCACGGGCAGACCTCCTGCTGCCAGAGGCACAGGCACACCTCAGCTACCAGAAGCACGACCAGACCTCCAGCTGCTAGAGGCACGGGCAGACCTCCTGCTGCCAGAGGCACGGACAGACCTCAAGCTGCCAGAGGCACGGACAGACCTCCAGCTGCTAGAGGCACGACCAGACCTCCTGCTGCTAGAGGCACGGGCAGACCTCCAGCTGCTAGAGGCACGGGCAGACCTCCAGCTGCTAGAGGCACGGGCAGACCTCCAGCTGCTAGAGGCACGGCCAGACCTCCAGCTGCTAGAGGCACGACCAGACCTCCAGCTGCTAGAGGCACGGGCAGACCTCCAGCTGCTAGAGGCACGGACAGACCTCCAGCTGCTAGAGGCACGGGCAGACCTCCAGCTGCTAGAGGCACGGGCAGACCTCCAGCTGCTAGAGGCACGGACAGACCTCCAGCTGCTAGAGGCACGGACAGACCTCCAGCTGCTAGAGGCACGGGCAGACCTCCAGCTGCCAGAGGCACGGGCAGCCCTCCAGCTGCTAGAGGCACGGACAGACCTCCAGCTGCCAGAGGCATGGACAGACCTCCAGCTGCCAGAGGCACGGGCAGACCTCAAGCTGCCAGAGGCACGGGCAGACCTCCAGCTGCCAGAGGCACGGACAGACCCCCAGTTGCCAAAGGCACGACCAGACCTCCAGCTGCCAGAGTCGCGACCAGAATTCCTGCTGCCAGAGGCATGGGCACACCTCCAGCTGCCAGAAGCACAGGCTCACCTCCAGCTGCCAGAGGCACGAGCAGACCTCCTGGTGATCGTCTTAAAGGTTTTGTCCCAGCCGCCTCACATGTGGCCTTGGGCGGCCATGAGGATCTGTCCCGCAGGGCGCGAGGTCCTGAACTGTCACTTCCGGCCCCAGGAGTCAGACCCTCCTGTGCGGCCGTGGTCACTGGTCATGTTGGCCGGTCATGAGCCTCGCTGGTCATGTAGGCCGGTCATGAGCCTCGCTGGTCATGTTGGCCGGTCATGAGCCTCACTGTTCATGTAGGTCGGTCATGAGCCTCACTGGTCATGCTAGCCGGTCATGAGCCTCACTGTTCATGTAGGTCGGTCATGAGCCTCACTGGTCATGTTGGCCGGCCATGAGCCTCACTGGTCATGCTAGCCGGTCATGAGCCTCACTGGTCATGCTGGCCGGCCATGAGCCTCACTGGTCATCCTGGCCAATCATGAGCCTCACTGGTCACGCTGGCCGGCCATGAGCCTCACTGGTCATGCTGGCCAATCATGAGCCTCACTGGTCACGCTGGCCGGCTATGAGCCTCACTGGTCATGCTGGCCAATCATGAGCCTCACTGGTCATGCTGGCCACTCATGAGCCTCACTGGTCATGCTGGCCAATCATGAGCCTCACTGGTCATGTTGGCCGGTTATAAGCCTCATGGGGCAAGGTGGCTTTTCATGAAATAAATGTTAGCCATTGAAGCTGGTTGACTGACGAGCCATTTAAAGGAAGAACCATTTATTTGACTGTGCAATATGACCTGGTAGATCAACAGATATACAGTTATATGAAGTGGGTCGATCTTATTATCACTCGCCTCTCTGCTATGGTGAGTGTTGTACTCCTGAGTGACTGTAACAGTCCATAGTGACTGTAGTAGTCCGAGTGATTGTAACAGTCCATAGTGACTGTAATACTCCTGAGTGACTGTAGTAGTCCGAGTGATTGTAACAGTCCATAGTGACTGTAATACTCCTGAGTGACTGTAGTAGTCCGAGTGATTGTAACAGTCCATAGTGACTGTAATACTCCTGAGTGACTGTAACAATCCATAGTGACTGTAGTAGTCCTGCGTGACTGTAATAGTCCATAGTGACTGTAGTAGTCCTGAGTGACTGTAACAGTCCATAGTGACTGTAGTACTCCTGAGTGACTGTAACAGTCCATAGTGACTGTAGTAGTCCTGCGTGACTGTAACAGTCCATAGTGACTGTAGTAGTCCTGAGTGACTGTAATAGTCCATAGTGACTGTAGTAGTCCTGAGTGACTGTAACAGTCCATAGTGACTGTAGTAGTCCTGAGTGACTGTAACAGTCCATAGTGACTGTAGTACTCCTGAGTGACTGTAACAGTCCATAGTGACTGTAGTAGTCCTGAGTGACTGTAACAGTCCATAGTGACTGTAGTAGTCCTGAGTGACTGTAACAGTCCATAGTGACTGTAGTAGCCCTGAGTGACTGTAACAGTCCATAGTGACTGTCGTAGTCCTGAGTGACGTAACAGTCCATAGTGACTGTCGTAGTCCTGAGTGACTGTAACAGTCCTTAGTGTCTGTAGTAGTTCTGAGTGAGTGTAACAGTCCTCAGTGACAGCTTCAGTCCCTACTGACTGTTTCCCCTCCTGAGTAACTGTAAGGAGTGCTGAGTGACTGTAACAGTCCTCAGTGACTGATACAGTCAGATATGATAGCTTGGTCGATTTGTGACCTCTAAAAAGTAGACATTCCAATGTACTGATAACCAGGCATAATAAACTGGCATGACAAGCAAGCATGATGACCAGACATGACAAGAAAACGTGATAACCAGACATGACAAGCAAGCATGATGACCAGGCATGACAAGGAAGCATGATAACCAGACATGACAAGGAAGCATGATAACCAGACATGACAAGGAAGCATGATGACCAGACATGACAAGGAAGCATGATAACCAGACATGACAAGGAAGCATGATAACCAGACATGACAAGGAAGCATGATAACCAGGCATGACAAGGAAGCATGATAACCAGACATGACAAGGAAGCATGATGACCAGACATGACAAGGAAGCATGATGACCAGACATGACAAGCAAGTATGATGACCAGACATGACAAGGAAGCATGATGACCAGACATGACAAGGAAGCATGATGACCAGACATGACAAGGAAGCATGATAACCAGACATGACAAGGAAGCATGATGACCAAGCATGACAAGGAAGCATGATAACCAGACATGACAAGCAAGCATGATGACCAGACATGACAAGAAAACGTGATAACCAGACATGACAAGCAAGCATGATGACCAGGCATGACAAGGAAGCATGATAACCAGACATGACAAGCAGGCATGATAACCAGACATGACAAGCAAACATGATAACCAGACATGACAAGCAAGCATGATAACCAGACATGACAAGCAAGCATGATGACCAGACATGACAAGAAAACGTGATAACCAGACATGACAAGCAAGCATGATGACCAGGCATGACAAGGAAGCATGATAACCAGACATGACAAGCAGGCATGATAACCAGACATGACAAGCAAACATGATAACCAGACATGACAAGCAAGCATGATAACCAGACATGACAAGCAAGCATGATGACCAGACATGACAAGAAAACGTGATAACCAGACATGACAAGCAAGCATGATGACCAGGCATGACAAGGAAGCATGATAACCAGACATGACAAGCAGGCATGATAACCAGACATGACAAGCAAGCATGATAACCAGACATGACAAGCAAGCATGATAACCAGACATGACAAGCAAGCATGATAACCAATGATAACCAAGCAAGATAACCAAGCAAGATAACCAGCTGGTTCACTGGCTCGCGCCGAGACCTAAACAGATGCTTTCGTCGGGTTGTGAGGCGAGGAAATGTCACTTGGCAGTGTGGCAAGAGCAGCAGGTAATTGGGTTTTTATTACGGAAACTTCACTATGTCTTGACGTGACCCATGATGACCTTTCTACCAGAAAGTTGGCTTTTATCTCTATCCCTTTCACTTGTGGGTATATATAATATATATATATATATATATATATATATATATATATATATATATATATATATATATATATATATATATATATATACATGTGTGTGTGTGTGTGTGTGTGTGTGTGTGTGTGTGTGTGTGTGTGTGTGTGTGTGTGTGTGTGGCTCCCCGTATTTTCGTATATGACGAGAACGTGAGAAAGGTATCTGGTACGAGGCGACAGGAGATGCCATTGATGTCTGATCCAACCCAGCCAGCCCGACCAGCTGGGCAGATGGGCTCATCAGGCAGAGAATTCCACACAGCCTCGCCCCTTCCTCGTCTTAGCTAGGCTCTGGCTTCATCACCTGCACCCCCTGCCTTAATCAACCATCATCCTCGTACAGTGTCTCCTGGCTACTGTGACAACGTATTTGCGTATGACGTATGCGTATGCGTATGACGCATACACAAACCGGAGACGACCATTTTTGGTTTAGCGAGAGAGAACTAAATTGAGCGAGATGAACTCACGTTAACTCTGACAAGCGTGGAGGTGCAGTACCTCTGCTGGGTCTGAGAAAGGGGTCCAGATGGGGCTGGAGGAGGAGGACTGGGAGGCCACGCTCGTCTGGTGGTGGTCAAGTTTAGTCGTCCTCCACCAAGAGGACACACACACACACACACACACACACACACACACACACACACACACACACTTCTTGCAGCAACTTCCTGAGTCAGAATGGCCGACCAGCCCAACACTTGGCGTAAGGAAACACCGGCAGACACACTCACGTGCCGTACAACAATACCCAGAAAGAGACAACACCTCGTGAAGGGCGAGTGTGTGTGTGTGTGTGTGTGTGTGTGTGTGTGTGTGTGTGTGTGTGTGTGTGTGTGTGTGACTCGAGAGCTGGGGGAACTGCACACCAGAACTACGAGCCACGTGAAGATCTTCCTTGTTACTCTTGTGACTTAAGATGAAGGAGAAACACCCTGTGACACCATATATTACGACGGGAGAATGGTATCTGATGTACCATCTGATCATGACGAAAAATAAGACGTATCATTTTTAGATTCTGAATACGAAACATTAGATGTGTCCTTTATCACCTGATGGTGGTAAACTCTACCCTTGTGAATACTGAACCCATACCACATCATCATCATGACACTCACACTGCTGAGAATGACACACCATAAACCATTCATAACAGAATGGTGTTTACACTGGTCTGCCTCGAGATGGAAGGTTTACATCAACATTATGATAAGGACGGGCCTAAGGATATCACAGAACGTAAAAGATTTGTCAGCTAACACTACCTGGATCATGCTAACACAAGACACTTTTCGCTTTATCGTACGAAAGACAGAGGAAAGTCATCTGATAAAATGTTCAGATCATTTCTACATATAAACGAAGACAATGATGTTATCATCGACAAATATATATATATATATATATATATATATATATATATATATATATATATATATATATATATATATATATATATATATATATATATAACTACACTCAAGGGATTCCACGGCTTACGTGAGTAAAACTTGTCTCTACTGTGTGGGAAGAGAGTTCTACACTCGTCGGTCCACATCTCTCGACCATTTTCTATGATCATACAACCTTTCAACCTTCTGGATACTGTCCATATTCACCACTTCATCACCCAGTATATCCTACTCGTCCACTATTCTTACATCACAAAAGTTCTTTACATCTGTTTGGACAAATTTCTCATTTAATTTCACGATATGGCCTCTGGTTGATCTATCCGCGCACCTGCTGAAAAAAGAATTTCCACTACGTCATGAATCTAGTTCAAAACTTTAAAGGCTGTGTGATCAGGTCACCCCTTACTCTCGTTTCTTCCATGGCGGACATCTAAGGCCTCATACCTTTTCCTTGTAACCCACCTCTCTTAATTCTGGTACCATCATTGTTACCATCCTCTGCTATTTCTCTTGTGCTTCTTTAAGGGCGGTGATCAAAGTGTTGAAGTATATTCTAATTTGTTCTTTCGTATGACGCTGGCAGCTTGCTGAATTTTCCTAATTCATGAACTTGAATGCATATCAAGTATTTGTTAGCAGACAGTTGGCCTCCATAACTATTCTCTTAATGTGGGACTCTACCAACAAGATGATAACGATATCCAAGCCAAAGTCTCCGTCACACACACACTCCTGCAGCTTATGTCCTGCTTTATAACATCCATATTGAAGCTTTCTTTCACAGTCTCTCCCCAACCTCAATACTTTACGTTTACTCAGGATGAATTTCATCAGCCATATACCAGGCCAAATCTGGAGTCTGTCTAGGTACATGTAAATTGATATCCTCTTATCTTTTTACTCTCATCGTGTTATTTCCGTTATCTACATATATATTCAGGAAGGAGTGAGTACATACCTTTTGGTAAATCATTTACATAGATCACAGAACTCTGCGACACGTCATATGTGCCCTCATCTCATTTCCAGATGGCTCCCCTGACAAGCACCCTTGGTATACCCTTCCACCAGGATAGCTAATCCAACGAAGAAGTCTCCCTCTTATTCCTGTGTGGTAAACCAGCTTCGTAATCACTGCTCCATACAGTAGGGAGTCTAGTGCTTCCTGACATTCCACGTACAGTCTGTTCACCCAGTCATCTTTTTTGTCCAGCAATGAACACACATCTTCCTACAAATGTAAGAGGTTTGAAGCATGACCTCCTTTCCCTGAAACTGTGTTACCTCTCACTTAGGCAACTTTGCCTCAGCAGGAAGTCCTCCATTTGTCCTCTGATTATCTTTCCAGCACCTCACAGACCACAGTGGTCAGGGAGGCCAGTCTTTACTTGACTACCTCCTCCTGGTCTCCTTTCTCAAGGAAAAGTATGACGTCTGCCCTTTTCCTCCTCCTTGGCACTTTGCCTTGCTTACGGTGACATCTTGAAGAGCATATTATGAGGTCTGTCAAGTGTATCCGCTCACATCTGTCAGCACATGTGGTGAAATTACATCAAGACCATGATCCTTGTATGGGTCAAGACCCCTTAGTATATGGTTAATCCCTTTCTTAGATATCTCAGTGCTTTCCAAGACCTTCACATTCTATATCACTGGTGTTGGGAGTGCAGTATCTTCCACCGTGAAAGCACTTTTGAGCTTGTCATTCAGTTCGTCACATATTCTTACATTATCCTCAACCATTCCTCCCTCTCATTCCCCTAGCTGCATTAGCTGTTTGTTAATTGACAGTTTGTTCCTGAGGAATCTATGGAAAAGTTCCTGTCTTGTCCACAACAGTGTTTTCAAAGTTTATTTGTTCATCCATTCTTAACCTGCTGTACTGGCACCTCTCGAAGCTCATTTACATTTTCACATCTTCTACTGAACCATTTCCTCGCTCTTGCTTAACCTTTCCTCTGTAGAGGCACCCATGTCCCACACTCTAAATGTAAATTTCGTATAACATTTCGCCATAACCAGAATTCATTAATGGTCAGAAATAACTGCCCGGATATCATCATCTAGTTAGTTATAGATAGAAAACTTATGGAAACCATCATTAGAGACAACACTGTAAACCATCTAGAAGACCACCACTTAACAAACCATCTAGAGGACCACCACTTAACAAACCATCTAGAGGACCACCACTTAACAAACCATCTAGAGGACCACCACTTAACAAACCATCTAGAGGACCACCACTTAACAAACCATCAAGAGGACCACCACTTAACAAACCATCAAGAGGACCACCACTTAACAAACCATCAAGAGGACCACCACTTAACAAACCATCTAGAGGACCACCACTTAACAAACCATCTAGAGGACCACCACTTAACAAACCATCTAGAGGACCACCACTTAACAAACCATCTAGAGGACCACCACTTAACAAACCATCTAGAAGGACCACCACTTAACAAACCATCTAGAGGACCACCACTTAACAAACCATCTAGAGGACCACCACTTAACAAACCATCTAGAGGACCACCACTTAACAAACCATCTAGAGGACCACCACTTAACAAACCATCTAGAAGGACCACCACTTAACAAACCATCTAGAGGACCACCACTTAACAAACCATCTAGAGGACCACCACTTAACAAACCATCTAGAGGACCACCACTTAACAAACCATCTAGAGGACCACCACTTAACAAACCATCTAGAGGACCACCACTTAACAAACCATCTAGAGGACCACCACTTAACAAACCATCTAGAAGACCACCGCTTAACAAACCATCTAGAGGACCACCACTTAACAAACCATCTAGAGGACCACCACTTAACAAACCATCTAGAGGACCACCACTTAACAAACCATCTAGAGGACCACCACTTAACAAACCATCTAGAGGACCACCACTTAACAAACCATCTAGAGGACCACCACTTAACAAACCATCTAGAGGACCACCACTTAACAAACCATCTAGAGGACCACCACTTAACAAACCATCTAGAGGACCACCACTTAACAAACCATCTAGAGGACCACCACTTAACAAACCATCTAGAGGACCACCACTTAACAAACCATCAAGAGGACCACCACTTAACAAACCATCTAGAAGACCACCGCTTAACAAACCATCTAGAGGACCACCACTTAACAAACCATCTAGAGGACCACCACTTAACAAACCATCAAGAGGACCACCACTTAACAAACCATCTAGAAGACCACCACTTAACAAACGATTCTCATCCTGAATTTTGACAACAACGTCCATGTCTGACAAATGATGCTTCTTTACGTTTATGATGTCATCAACATGTATGATGAAAGAAAAGCAACTGATGTCATCTATTTGGATCTTCAAAAGGCATTCGATAAAGCTTTGCAATCAAGAGTTACTCGCCAAAGTTAAGCCGCATGGTACAGGTGGGGTTGTACTTGGTCATCAATTCTAGCTGACTGTCTGTAAAGAAAGAGTCGTGATCAATGGTCGAGCAACTGATTGGCTGGCGGTGACAGCAGTTGTGTCGCAGGGGAAAGTATCTGGAACAGATTTCTCAGCAATACTGACGAGGTTGGGCTGCATCGTCAGGTGTCGAAATTCGCAGACGATACTAAGTTGGGAAACAAATTTACATCTAAAACTGAATTTCTTCAGCTTGAAACTAACATCGAAAAATTGTTGAATTGGGCGCATAAGTGGCAAACAAATTCTAATATCGACGAGTGCAAAGTTTTACGTAAAGGTAATAGAAACGAAAAGGCCAGCTAAGGTATGAACTCTGTTGAGCCATAAAAAGAAAATGAGAAAAAGAGATGTGGGTGTTATAATCTCTGGTGGCCTAAACCTAAGTAAGCAGTGCACTGAAGGCAGGACCTTCGGATATGTCTCAGGAAATCTGTTCCTCACTCTTTAGAATTCATTGGTTCGTCCGCACCTTGAATATTGTGTTCAGTTTTGAGTCGAGCTACAGAAGCAAAGTCTCTTCGAACCGGCTAAACAACTTTAATTCATCTTGCTTAGAAAAGAGAAGATTAAGAGATCATCTCAAACATAGAATCATCAAAAGCTATGATAATCTGATCTATTTACCTACCTACGGCTTAATCAGTCTGATCTCACTCGTCGTAGATGGAAACAGACTCGTTGGCATACGTTTCTTATCGTATAAGGCGGAGTTCCTCTTTTTCAACAGGATCGTTAAACTGTGGAGTGATTTACCAGTTAGAGTGGTAGAAAGCAGAGCCATACATACTTTGATGAATGATTCTGACGAATATTTCGCTTCAGGTCCACGACTGACATAGCTTGTGCCTGTTTACTTGAGTGAAAAGTTTGCAGTTTTTCTCGTTGAGAATCCTCTGACGTCATCTACCACGACATAGAACCTCGACTGGCCTCAGTGGTCTGCTGCTGGCTCAAGTCCTCTGAACTCCTCTACAATGTCCTGGTTCATGACTACTGAACTCCTGCAGAAAAGTATGTGTGGTTATTGTTTTTCTTGTCTTGTCTCTATATTCTTATTCTTATGTACACACACACGCACATACACACACACACACACACACACACACACACACACACACACACACACACACACACACACACACACACACATACACAAACACACACACACACATACACACACACACACACACACACACACACACACACACACGCACATACACACACACACACACACACACAAGCACCACAACACCACACACACTCACTACACGACATAAACCTCACAGACCACATCACTCCTCAATCCTAACATCACCTCAATCACACATGACACAACACACCAAACACAGACGACCACAACACAACACACACACACACACACACACACACACACACACAACACACACACACAACACACACACACATTCAACTCTCACTAAGGTAGAAAGATTGTCAGTGGTGTTCTCGGTTCGCCGACAGGGCAACGTGTCGACCTGAATTCTCTCTCTCTCTCTCTCTCTCTCTCTCTCTCTCTCTCTCTCTCTCTCTCTCTCTCTCTCTCTCTCTCTCTCTCTCTCCTGCCTGATACTTGGATTACACCAGACTGGACCAACCATCTTCACACGAGTGTCTACCTTCAGTGAATTGGATTGTGAAACAGTAATACATATGAAACACCTTCACCAATGAACTAATGGACCAGTTCCTCAATTAGTGACCGTCTCTCGTGAGGCCTGTGTCCGAGCCGTGGTCACCTAAGTATAAACAATGGACTATGGCCCTGCGATCACTGGAGTTGTGACCCAGCTGATCACAGCGACTCAATAACACATTCCTCGAGGGTCAGAGGGGCGCTTGCCTGTTCGTCACCACAATCACCTTGTACCAGCCAGTGATCGTACACATACAAGAACTGTCCTTATACCTACATCTGTGAATGTCATCAACAATCCGTACACAGCTGAACAAGCTAATGGCTCAGGTTTCCCATAGTGATGATTACGTCAACTACTTTGTTACTGTGACGCAACCAACGTGAATAATATTCATCACTTAACATTCACTGTTCACTACACAAGTTAACATGATGTCGCTGCAGTTCAACAAGTGTGCAACTTTATATCACTTAATGTTCATCATGAACTACATAAAGTATGTCAAAACAGTACATCTACAATTCAGCCATTATCTGACTTTACATAACGTAATGTTCACTAATCACCACTAAATGTATAATGTATAAATCATGAAACTGCTCTGCACAACGTCCATGTAACAAGAAGATAGACTTTACTCATATGTTTATCCAAAGTGTAGAAACATCCAGCCCCACTTCGATCTTAGTTGACTAATTACCTACTCACTAAACTGTGAACTTTCAGCCGAGTGACAGCCAGAGTTCAATAAACGGTCGTTTATTCATTTATCCACACACACACCAGCCTGAGCCGAGTGGCCAGTTATCCACACACACACACCAGCCTGAGCCGAGTGGCCATTTATCCACACACACACACCAGCCTGAGCCGAGTGGCCATTTATCTACACACACACACACCAGCCTGAGCCGAGTGGCCAGTTATCGACTTGTCGAGGAAAGATGGACGGCGTTATGGTTCTGGGCAGACTGCCGCGCTCAGGATTCGGGTCCGGGTGTGGCCGGCCCGCTCGTGAATCATGCTCACCAACACTAACCAGTACACGGAAGCCCTTGTGTGTGTGTGTGTGTGTGTGTGTGTCTGTGTACTGTACTTTCTCCACTATCATACAACTTTTTAAACTTCAGAATGCTGTGCACATTCACAATTTCATCATTCAGTTTTTTTTTTTTTTCATTCAGCCACAACATCATGTACAGCATTCCTTGCTTAGTTCCATGTGAGGGACTCTGGTTGCTGTGCAATTGCCTTTCTCGATGAACTGTTCACTGTAGGTTGAGAATCTTACTGGTTGGGATCAAGGTCACCCCTTACTCTTCCTTTATCTGTGGCGGACAAATGTAGTACTTACATGATTATGTTCCAGCTGATACAAGTGCTCTAGAGAGACTCTTAAGATGTACATATGCTGAGAGGGTCAGCTGATGGGATGTCTGATCATTTCTTGGTGGAGGCGACAGTGAGTTTGTGCAAGTTTCAGGAAAAGCGGATACGATGTGCGAGGGAAAAGGGTAGTGAAAGCAAGTGATCAAAGCAAAGAGGCTTGTGTGAGGAGCTACTAGGAGAAACTGGGCGAAGAATGGCAGAAGGTGAGGAGTGAGTGAGTTTGAAAGTATTAGGGATGTAGTGCTTATGCTGTAGGAGGAAAATGCGTGGCATGCGGGAGGTAGTGGGATGTGGGCAAACAAGAAATGGCAGAGTAGTGGGACGAGGAGGTTAAGTTGTTAACGAAAAAGAAAAGGTACATAGGTGTTACCTTGAGGGAAGGAGTGCGAATTATGGGATGCGCACACAAGAGGAAGCAGCATGTCAAGAGGAAAGTGGAAACGTTGCAAAAGAGGGTAAATTAGAGCTGGGTTGAGAGAAGTCAAGGAGAAAAACAAGATGTTATGGAAGGTGGCGAATACTGAGAAGACCAAGAGAGGAAACAGCGAGGGGAACAGATGGGGAAATGGTAACAGGCGAGAAGAAGTGAGGAGCAATTGCAGTAATCATTTCTAAGGCTCGTTCAATATGTTAGATGATGGGGTGGCAGGTGTTGGGGCTTGGGATGTGAGAGTATGCAAAGCGAAAGAATCACGGAATGTGGTCTGGTGTAAAGAGACCTGGTGAATGCCTTGCGTAAGGTAGAGTGTGGGAAAGAGGCTGGAACGGATGAGATTGCAGTGGAATTTCTCAATAGTAGGGAGGAGGTTATTGCTAACTGATCTGATGGGAACTCTAATGTACGTATGGCTCAGTGAGGTGGCTGAGGATTGGCAGAATACCTCTGTGGTGACATTGTGAATGTTCCGAATTTCGGTAGAACAAGTTTGTTGAGTGTAATTGTAATGTGTGCGTATGAGAGAGTGGTGATTCAGAGAGTGATAGCATGCGGCATCAGGAGTGGTAGAAGACGGGAGGATCATGTGTCTGCTTTTAAGGAATTTTTGAGTGAAATAAATGGAGAAACAGAAAGATCTGTATGTGGCATTGGATTCAGAGAAAGCGTATGATACTGTTGATGGTGATGCTTAGTGAAAAGTGTTAAGAATATGCGGTGTTGAAGAAAAGCTATGAGAAGAAGAGAAGAGTTTTTACCATGAGAGTAAGGCCGTATGGAGGAGTAGGAAGATAGGAAAGTAAGTGGTTCTAATAGTAGGTGGTTCTGTACCAGAGGTGTTGATGTCATCATGGCTGCTTAATCTATTATGGATGGTGTGGCAAGGGTCTTGAAGCGAGGGACAGGTCTGCAATCAGATGAGGTCGGGGTGGAGAAAGAACCTCTGAAGTTGAATCAGTTGTTGTTTGCTGATGTGATGGGAAATGTTGGGTGAGGAAAAAGTTGAGATATAATGTGAATAAAAGTAAGTTTAAAGGCCCGGCCGTGGAGAGAGCCGGAATGCTTGGAGCGTGAGTCTGAATGGAGAGAAGCAGGAGGAAGGGAAATGTTTTAGATATATGGAAGTAGATATGGCAGTGGACGTAACCATGGGAGCGGCAGTCAGCCATACGGTGGGTGAGGGAGGCTAAGGCTCTGGGAGCATTGAGGAGTATATAGAAAAGAGGTGAGGGCAGAGATGGGCATGTTTGATGGTACAGCAGCCCTGACGGTGGCGTCTGAATGTGAGATGTGGGCCCTAGCTGAAAAAAAAAAAAAATACAGAACACGGTGGATGTCTTAGAACAAATGTTTGGGGACAATATGTGGTGTGAGGAGGGTCTATGGAATGAATGAAAACATGATAAGAGAGAGGTGTAGTAGTCAGAGAAGCATGTATGAGAGCTGGAAATGGTGTGCTGAAATTGTTGGGACAAACGGAGAGGATGAGTGAAGAGAGACTAACCAAAAGTGGGGAACCGAGGAGGAGGAGGAGGAGGGATAGAGTGAAAGGTGCTATGAGTAGTCAGGGCCTAAACATGCATGAGAATATGAGGTAAAGAGGATAAAATGAACTGGAAGAATCTGTTATACGGAGAGTGACGTACTCCCAGTGGCTTGAGCCACAGCATATGAAGCGATAAGGAGAGCTCACGGAAAGGTCTGTGAGGCTTCGTTGTGGATAGGAGGGCTCTGGTTTTGGTGCATTATTATTCATGACAGTTAGAGAACGGATGCAAGCAAATGAGGACGTTCTTCGTCTGTTCCTGACGTCATTTCGTTACGCGGGACGAGAGAGAGAGAGAGAGAGAGAGAGAGAGAGAGAGAGAGAGAGAGAGAGAGAGAGAGAGAGAGAGAGAGAGAGACTGTAAGTTTCCACATATCATGGGCAGACCACAATTCTCATCACATTTTCATTGTCCCACTAATGCCATTCAACACAACTTTTGTCGTCTACCAGATCAGACACTCTAACTCGCCCTGATCGTTGGGCTTCGGTTGCACAAAGATCGTTTATCATAGTTGTTACCACAAGGAGTCGGTAACAAGAGAGGAAGGGCATCACACACAAGACTTACTACCCCAAACTCAGTCATCACACATTACACTCACCACACATTTCAGTCGCTGAACACCCTGATTGCAAAAGATTTCAGTCATCTTACAATACCTATTCATTCACATAATTTTTCCACACAACTCAACCACTACACAGCTCAGTCAGTAAGGAGGAAGCTCAACACACAGCTGGGTGCTTACAGCTAGGTCAGCACACACCTGGGTTAACATACAGTAGGGTCAGCACATAGCTGGGTCAGCATACAGTTGGGTCATTGCATAGCTGGGTCAGCACACACCAAGACTGACACTCATCAGGGTCAGCACACGCTAGGATTGAAAACTCAGCAGGGTCTCACACAATAAACTCAGCACACAGCTGGGGCAGCACTCATCTTGGTCATCGCACAATAGGATTAGCACACACACTAGAGCCATCACCCAGCTAGGCCAGCACACAGCTGGGTCAGCTCATAGCATGGGCAGCACACAGCATGGTCAACACACGGAAGTGTCAACAGCAAAGCCTACCAACACTTCTTTCCCAAATCACAGCAACACTACACACGGCCGACGCTCCTTGGATCACCCGCTGCATCAAGCGACTTATGCAGCAGAGCAACCGTGCGTTCAACAGCTAAAACAACGACCCCTACAATCCACTTAGCGACAAAGTGCAACGTGAAGTACGAGCTGCGAAGAAGGCCTATTACAATACTAAGGAAGGTGCATATACATAAAGCAGACCAACATCGGGATGAGAGAAGAAAAGACTTAACTGGCTAAGACACGAGAAGGCTCTCCTCCTTCCCTTGTGTAGCTGAACTTGGCAACGAGGAGGCCGAACTTGGTACCAAATCAACAACCACTTTGCTAATATTTGCCAACGATTACCGCAGCTCGACATCAGCTCCCTCCTAGCACACGCACCTACCTCATTACACACACACACACACACACACACACACACACACACACACGTATAAGCACAGTCAAAATAGCTGGGATAAACCAACCCATCGTGTAAAGTGTGGTGTCAGCCATGCTGGAACAGACAACTGTTCGCATGAGGAAAGCCCGCCAACAGGTTGTTAAGGGCACTCCACCAGGAGCAGATCCTCACTTGGACACTACCCTTGAAACTCATTGATACGCCCTGCACATTAGCATATCCCTTCGCCTTGTCGCCCTTAACTTATCTGAGAGCCAGTGTATCTTACTTCTGTCAACTGTCCAGGGACAAGAGAAGCCCGGATCCGCAGCTCTGATGCAAGCGGCCTGGCAGTGCAGTGGCATATGAGTCGGCGGGCATACGTGTGGGACCACACGTGTTTCCGCTTTGTCAGATGATATTCAAATTGGACCTCAGGGAACCAAGGCGATGCTCCTGTGTTCAGGGAACAGCAAGTAATGTAAGATATTGAGTCGTGGAACCATAACCTTTTTGTGTCAACAGTTTCACGACCGCTGGGATCTTGATGGGGAAAACCCTTCTCATTATCTTACTGAACTTGACTTTTGACTCATCCAGTCCAATATGGAAGGGAGAGGAGCCAACTTCCTGTCTCAGCACCTCATCATAGCTGTGTCTCGAGGGGATGCACGTTGCACTATTGCTTCACGTTCACTCACTCTCCGAGGAAATAGGAGGAACTCGACGACTCTTAACGCAAACCTGCTTCATCTCGAACACTTTTTATCTATCTGTGCGGCCATGCTGACCACATGAATATATGGGGCATAAAGCGGATGTTGAGGTGGGGTGATAAGGGTAGAACATATTACAGACACTCATCAGATAAGATCTTCATAGATGATATTCACTCTGACCAATAGCTGTGGGTTCCTATCAATTATCCCAGATGTGGTTTCATCCATCTATCTATCTATCTATCTATCTATACTTTTTTATATCTTTTATACTCTGTCGCTGTCTCCCGCGTTAGCGAGGTGGCGCAAGGAAACAGACGAAAGAAATGGCCCAACCCACCCCCATACACATGTATATACATACGTCCACACACGCAAATATACATACCTACACAGCTTTCCATGGTTTACCCCAGACGCTTCACATGCCTTGATTCAATCCACTGACAGCACGTCAACCCCGGTATACCACATCGCTCCAATTCACTCTATTCCTTGCCCTCCTTTCACCCTCCTGCATGTTCAGGCCCCGATCACACAAAATCTTTTTCACTCCATCTTTCCACCTCCAATTTGGTCTCCCTCTTCTCGTTCCCTCCACCTCCGACACATATATCCTCTTGGTCAATCTTTCCTCACTCATTCTCTCCATGTGCCCAAACCAATTCAAAACACCCTCTTCTGCTCTCTCAACCACGCTCTTTTTATTTCCACACATCTCTCTTACCCTTACGTTACTTACTCGATCAAACCACCTCACACCACACATTGTCCTCAAACATCTCATTTCCAGCACATCCATCCTCCTGCGCACAACTCTATCCATAGCCCACGCCTCGCAACCATACAACATTGTTGGAACCACTATTCCTTCAAACATACCCATCTTTGCTTTCCGAGATAATGTTCTCGACTTCCACACATTCTTCAAGGCTCCCAGAATTTTCGCCCCCTCCCCCACCCTATGATCCACTTCCGCTTCCATGGTTCCATCCGCTGCCAGATCCACTCCCAGATATCTAAAACACTTCACTTCCTCCAGTTTTTCTCCATTCAAACTCACCTCCCAATTGACTTGACCCTCAACCCCACTGTACCTAATAACCTTGCTCTTATTCACATTTACTCTTAACTTTCTTCTTTATATATATTGGAAAGGATCACAGTAATCACGTGTTTCATTTTCCCCGTGGACACATAGGAATATATATATATATATATATATATATATATATATATATATATATATATATATATATATATATATATATATATATATAAATATATATATATATATATATATATATATATTTATATATATATATATATATATATATATATATATATATATATATATATATATATATATATATATATATATTTATATATATATATATATATATATATATATATTTATATATATAAATATATATATATATATATATATATATATATATATTTTTTTTTTTTTTTTTTTTTTTTTTTTATACTTTGTCGCTGTCTCCCGCGTTTGCGAGGTAGCGCAAGGAAACAGACGAAAGAAATGGCCCAACCCCCCCCCCCCATACACATGTACATACACACGTCCACACACGCAAATATACATACCTACACAGCCTTCCATGGTTCACCCCAGACGCCCCACACGCCCTGCTTCAATCCACCGACAGCACGCCAACCCCTGTACACCACACGACTCCAATTCACTCTATTTCTTGCCCTCCTTTCACCCTCCTGCATGTTCAGGCCCCGATCACACAAAATCCTTTTCACTCCATCTTTCCACCTCCAATTTGGTCTCCCTCTTCTCCTCGTTCCCTCCACCTCCGACACATATATCCTCTTGGTCAATCTCTCCTCACTCATTCTCTCCATGTGCCCAAACCATTTCAAAACACCCTCTTCTGCTCTCTCAACCACGCTCTTTTTATTTCCACACATCTCTCTTACCCTTACGTTACTTACTCGATCAAACCACCTCACACCACACATTGTCCTCAAACATCTCATTTCCAGCACATCCATCCTCCTGCGCACATCTCTATCCATAGCCCACGCCTCGCAACCATACAACATTGTTGGAACCACTATTCCCTCAAACATACCCATTTTTGCTTTCCGAGATAATGTTCTCGACTTCCACACATTTTTCAAGGCTCCCAAAATTTTCGCCCCCTCCCCCACCCTATGATCCACTTCCGCTTCCATGGTTCCATCCGCTGACAGATCCACTCCCAGATATCTAAAACACTTCACTTCCTCCAGTTTTTCTCCATTCAAACTCACCTCCCAATTGACTTGACCCTCACCCCTACTGTACCTAATAACCTTGCTCTTATTCACATTTACTCTCAACTTTCTTCTTCCACACACTTTGGAAAGGATCACAGTAATCACGTGTTTCATTTTCCCCGTGGACACATAGGAATATATATATATATATATATATATATATATATATATATATATATATATATATATAGCAAATCTCATACGCGCATGAAGCGCTACCGATATGATTATACTCGCAGGATAGATGAACACTGAAGCACGAAGTTTTCGACGGTATTTCATGCCATTTTCATGGTTGGTGATTGACAGTGAGCTCATTCTCGTACCTCCCCTGGTGATGTATTGATTACACGACGTTGCACTCGGGACATATCATGTTTCATTTTACCTCGTGATTATCATCAAATACTAGATCACTTTGACCTACCGGAACGTATGTGAAATATATATATATATATATATATATATATATATATATATATATATATTATATATATATATATATATATATATATATATATATTATTTTGCTTTGTCGCTGTCTCCCGCGTTAGCGAGGTAGCGCAAGGAAACAGACGAAAGAATGGCCCAACCCACCCACATACACATGTATATACATACACGTCCACACACGCAAGTATACATACCTATACATCTCAATGTATACATATATATATACACACACAGACATATACATATATACACATGTACATAATTCATACTATCTGCCCTTATTCATTCCCATCGCCATCCCGCCACACATGGAATAACAACCCCCTCCCCCCTCATGTGTGTGAGGTAGCGCTAGGAAAAGACAACAAAGGCCCCATTCGTTCACACTCAGTCTCTAGCTGTCATATAATAATGCACCGAAACCACAGCTCCCTTTCCACATCCAGGTCCCACAGAACTTTCCATGCTTTACACCAGACGCTTCACATGCCCTGGTTCAATCCATTGACAGCACGTCGACCCCGATATACCACATCGTTCCAATTCACTCTATTCCTTGCACGCCTTTCACCGCCCTGCATGTTCAGGCCCCGATCACTCAAAATCTTTTTCACTCCATCTTTCCACCTCCAATTTGGTCTCCCACTTCTCCTCGTTCCCTCCACCTCTGACACATATATCCTCTTGGTCAGTCTTTCCTCACTCATTCTCTCAATGTGACCAAACCATTTCAAAGCACCCTCTTCTGCTCTCTCAACCACACTTTTTATTACCACACATCTCTCTCACCCTTTTGTTACTTACTCGATCAAACCACCTCACACCACATATTATCCTCAAACATCTCATTTCCAGCACATCCACCCTCCTCCGCACAATTCTATCCATGGCCCATGCCTCGCAACCATATAACATTGTTGGAACCACTATTCTTCAAACATACCCATTTTTGCTTTCCGAGATAGTGTTCTCGACTTCCACACATTCTTCAAGGCTCCCAGAATTTTCGCCCCCTCCCCCACCCTATGGTTCACTTCCGCTTCCATGGTTCCATCCGCTGCCAGATCCACTCCCAGATATCTAAAACACTTCACTTCCTCCACTTTTTTTCCATTCAAACTTACCTCCCAGTTGACTTGACCCTCAACCCTACTGTACCTAATAACCTTGCTCTTATTCACATTTACTCTCAACTTTCTTCTTTCACACACTTTACCAAACTCAGTCACTAGCTTCTGCAGTTTCTCACATGAATCAGCCACCAGCGCTGTATCATCAGCGAACAATAACTGACTCACTTCCCAAGCTGTCTCATCCACAACAGACTGCATACTTGCCCCTCTTTCCAAAACTCTTGCATTCACCTCCCTAACAACCCCATCCATAAACAAATTAAACAACCATGGAGACATCACACACCCCTGCCGCAAACCTACATTCACTGAGAACCAATCACTTTCCTCTCTTCCTACACGTACACATGCCTTACATCCTCGATATAAACTTTGCTTCTAACACCTTGCCTCCCACACCATATATTCTTAATACCTTCCACAGTCTGACCAACATAAAATTTATCACAATTTCCACAAGGCACTTTATAGATGCACCCAAGAGAATTTTCTGGTGAATTCCTGATTAAGATATTCTTTATAGTATCATTGTTGCTAAAGGCAACATTTACATTAAAGGATTTAAGCAACATGCGAAGTAAAGTGAAATTATTATCAAAAGAGAGAACTAAACGATTCTTGGTGCCAATGGGAGGGTTGGGCTCAACTCTATAAAATGATTTCTTTGCTAACTTAAGGGATTTATCAATGAAAGATTTAGGGTAATTCAACCCTAGATCCTATATACTGTATATTAAATATAATCAGGAGATGCTCGATAATTTTGTATTAGATATATATTACAAGCTACTATTAAATCTCTGACTGACACTAGTGAATCTTATGTACCAATGGACACATAATGACGCCGTGGGATAACCCATGGACGGAACCTATACAGTGATGATGGTGCTGTTGGTGGCAGGGTGGGAGCGTGCCACCACCACCACCACCGCTCCACCACACCACTGTGGGAAATACCCAAGGCAGCTATGTCTTCAGCTTCCGCCCACTGGTGTTTCCCCAATGGCGCCCCCACCTCAGGGGTATTCCAGTTCTGGATCATCATTTACCTTCAACCTTGGCCAGCCGGACCAAAGCCTGGTACTCATTCCTTTCCCCTCTCGCAAGATTCGTATCTTTTTTTTTTCTCCCTCTTCCTTCATATTAAGAATGGGTGACATGTAAGTCACGAGTGGCATGACCTTCACCCCCAAGGGTGAGGACAAAACACTCTGGGACGTCGACGTTATGGTTTGCAGTCACGGATGTTTGGCGAGTGATTCAAGTGCGCTCCAGTACCTCCCTGAGTTGTAAAGCGAAACTTATGACTGGTAGAGACGGTTCGATGCGTGTGTGTGTGTGTGTGTGTGTGTGTGTGTGTGTGTGTGTGTGTGTGTGTGTGTGTGTGTGTGTGCGTGTGTGCGTGGTGTGTGTGTGTGTGTGATCCATCATTCACTACAAGTTCCTCAGTCCTCTGCTTACAATTCTTGAACTGTGACCTTGTCTCTCTCTCTCTCTCTCTCTCTCTCTCTCTCTCTCTCTCTCTCTCTCTCTCTCTCTCTCTCTCTCTCTCTCTCGGAATATCATTATCATAAACCGTACGAGTGGGTAAAAGAATTTGATCATTTGAATAAAATCGTGTAGGCTAAAGATATTAGCTGTAAACAACTACAGAAAAGAAGCAGGGCATTGTAAAACAACAAGAAAATTAGTATAAGTTTTTTACCATGAAGTACATAGATATTTACTGATACAGAGTAGTAGGGTCTTGTAATATTTTCTAACATATGTCAGTCAAAAGCACCGCCACATCTTTTTATACCTCCAGACCCGAGACTTCCACTGTCACCCAACACCTGCCTGGAGCCAGTGTGACGAGGATTTATCTGTTAACAAAGAAATGAGGAAAACAATGTATGACAAGGATGTAAGTAATGATGGAGTCTGATAATGTCAGAGGCATGTGTGTGCTGACCAAGCTGTGTGCTGACCAAGCTGTGTGCTGACCAAGCTGTGTGCTGACCAAGCTGTGTGCTGACCAAGCTGTGTGCTGACCAAGCTGTGTGTTGACCAAGCTGTGTGCAGACCAAGCTGTGTGCTGACCAAGATGTGTGTTGACCAAGCTGTGTGCAGACCAGGCTGTGTGCGGACCAAGCTGTGTGTTGACCAAGCTGTGTGCAGACCAGGCTGTGTGCGGACCAAGTTATGTGTAGACCAAGCTGTGTGCAGACCAGGCTGTGTGCGGACCAAGTTGTGTGCTGACCATGTTGCGTGCTGACCAAGCTATGTGCTGACCAAGTTGTGTGCTGACCAAGCTATGTGCTGACCAATTTGTGTGCTGACCAAATTGCGTGCTGACCAAGCTGTGTGCTGACCAAGCTGTGTGCTGACTAAGCTGTGTGTTAACCAAGCTGTGTGCTGACTAAGCTGTGTGTTGACCAAGCTGTGTGCTGACCAAGCTGTGTGCTGACCAAGCTGTGTGTTGACTAAGCTGTGTGTTGACCAAGCTGTGTGCTGACCAAGCTGTGTGTTGACCAAGCTGTGTGCTGACTAAGCTGTGTGTTAACCAAGCTGTGTGCTGACCAAGATGTGTGTTGACCAAGCTGTGTGTTGACCAAGCTGTGTGTGACCAAGCTGTGTGCAGACCAAGCTGTGTGCAGACCAAGCTGTGTGCAGACCAAGCTGTGTGCAGACCAAGCTGTGTGCAGACCAAGCTGTGTGCAGACCAAGCTGTGTGCAGACCAAGCTGTGTGCTGACCAAGATGTGTGTTGACCAAGCTGTGTGCTGACCAAGATGTGTGTTGACCAAGCTGTGTGCTGACCAAGTTGTGTGCTGACCAAGTTGTGTGCTGACCAAGATGTGTGTTGACCAAGCTGTGTGCAGACCAAGCTGTGTGCAGACCAAGCTGTGTGCTGGACCAAGCTGTGTGTTGACCAAGCTGTGTGTTGACCAAGCTGTGTGTGACCAAGCTGTGTGCTGACAAGCTGTGTGTTGACCAAGCTGTGTGCTGACCAAGCTGTGTGTGACCAAGCTGTGTGCTGGACCAAGCTGTGTGTGACCAAGCTGTGTGTGACCAAGCTGTGTGCTGACCAAGTTGTGTGCTGACCAAGTTGTGTGCTGACCAAGCTGTGTGCTGACTAAGCTGTGTGTTAACCAAGCTGTGTGCTGACAAGCTGTGTGCTGACCAAGCTGTGTGCTGACCAAGCTGTGTGTTGACCAAGCTGTGTGTTGACCAAGCTGTGTGCTGACCAAGCTGTGTGCTGACCAAGCTGTGTGCTGATCAAGCTGTGTGTTGACCAAGCTGTGTGTTGACCAAGCTGTGTGCTGACAAGCTGTGTGTTGACAAGCTGTGTGCTGACCAAGTTGTGTGCTGACCAAGCTGTGTGCTGACCAGCTGTGTGCTGACCAGCTGTGTGCTGACCAGCTGTGTGCTGACCAAGTTGTGTGCTGACCAAGCTGTGTTGCTGACCAAGCTGTGTGTTGACAAGCTGTGTGCTGACTAAGCTGTGTGTTAACCAAGCTGTGTGCTGACCAGCTGTGTGCTGACCAGCTGTGTGCTGACCAAGTTGTGTGCTGACCATGTTGCGTGCTGACCAAGCTGTTTGCTGACCAAGCTGTGTGCAGACCAAGCTGTGTGCAGACCAAGCTGTGTGCTGACCAAGCTGTGTGCTGGACCAAGCTGTGTGCTGACCAAGTTGTGTGCTGACCAAGTTGTGTGCTGACCAAGCTGTGTGTTGACCAAGCTGTGTGTTGACCAAGCTGTGTGTTGACAAGCTGTGTGCTGACAAGTTGTGTGCTGACCAAGCTGTGTGTTGGACCAAGCTGTGTGCTGGACCAAGCTGTGTGTTGGACCAAGCTGTGTGTGACCAAGCTGTGTGCTGGACCAAGCTGTGTGTTGACCAAGCTGTGTGTTGACCAAGCTGTGTGCTGGACCAAGCTGTGTGCTGACAAGTTGTGTGCTGACCAAGCTGTGTGTTGACTAAGCTGTGTGTTAACCAAGCTGTGTGCTGACAAGCTGTGTGTTGACCAAGCTGTGTGTTGACAAGCTGTGTGCTGACCAAGATGTGTGTTGACCAAGCTGTGTGTGACCAAGCTGTGTGTTGACCAAGCTGTGTTGCTGACCAAGCTGTTTGCTGACCAAGCTGTGTGCTGACTAAGCTGTGTGTTGACAAGCTGTGTGCTGACCAAGTTGTGTGCTGACCAAGCTGTGTGCTGACCAAGTTGTGTGCTGACCAAGCTGTGTGCTGACAAGCTGTGGCATCAGGGTTTCATATCTAAGCTCCCCTCTTTTGGCTTCTCTTCCCTGCATAACACATAGCTTCCTCTCTGGCCGATCTATCCCCGTGGTCGTTAATGGATCAGCCTCTCTTCCTTTCTCTATCAACAGCGGCGTCTCTCAAGGTTCTGTCCTGTCTCCTACACTTTTTCTCCTTTTTATCAACAATTTCCTGTCTTCTATAAATACCCAAACGCGCTCATACGTTGACGACTGAACACTGCTGCATTCCTCCACATCCTTAGATTCTGATCCTTTTTCTACCGCTCGATCTATATCTCATTTCGACTCAACTTCAGTAAAATCAGACTTGAACAGGATATCTTTGTGGGGTTGACGAGATCTGGTTGAGATGAATACCTCCAAGATCATGTTTCTGCCCATCTCTCTACCGAAAATTCCTCACAACTTTCCTCTTTCCTACAACGGTTCTGTGATTCCACCTCTTGGCTCAGTGAACATGCTTGGTATTACTGGAACATCGGCTTTATCTTGGAAACTCCATATTACGGAAATAGCTAAGTCTACCTCTAAGAAACTGGTGTTGTAAAGTCTTTTCTTCCGAACAGTTGCTACGTTTATATAAACAATTAATCCGTCCTTGTATGGAGTCCTGCTCTCACATCTGAGGTGGTTCTAGCTCTACATCCTAACTTCACTGTGTGAGTTGATGGCGGTCCGACCTATCAACTCTCCCGGATAACTTCAAAACTTGACCCACTTGCTCAACGCCGCAATGTCGGTCCACTTTCCCTCTTCTGTAGGTATCACTGGATTTTGCTCCCGAGGGCTGGCTGCTTGTGTACCCCCACCATTAGCTAGACCACGCAATACTCGGCAAGCTGCTGAGTCACATGACTACTGTGTGACCGTCGGCAACTCAAGGGTGGGTCGTTGTGATAATTGCTTCTTTCCCTACACCTCGAAACCTTGGAACTCTCTACCTCCTCATGTCTTTCCAAGTAAATGTGATCTGACACTTTTTAAAAGATAGAATTTCCACTTCCTCCAAAATTCGTCAATGCTTTCTTTTGTCTCTACTTCTTCCCTTTCATTAGCCTCTGCTCGATGGGATGTGGACTCTTATCCGTGACTGGAGCCTCCAACGTAAAGATATGAAAAAGTTATGAGAAGTTTTAGACAGAGAAATAAGCTGGCATCAGGTTTTAGTGGTATTAAACAACCAGGTGGAGTCTGCCCAAAGGGAAGTTCTGTCCTGATCAGAACTCGGTTTAGTTTGCTGTGAGACGAGACTTTCAGTACAGAAGGACAGGAAGATGAAACACAGCTGAGAGATGTGGAGAAATGAAGGAGAAAGTCATCATCATGCAAGTACATTGGCGATAACGGCATTATCTTTTGATAAACAGCAGTAACAAATGAGTCTAGATTTAGTTAATAAGTAATCATAATATTGATGATAGTAATAATAATGATGATGATAATGATAATAATAATAATAATAACAATAATAATAATAATGATAATAATAATAATAATAATAATAATAATAATAATAATAATAATAATAATAATAATGATAATAATAATAACAATGATGAAAATAATGATAATGATAACAATGATGATAATAATAGTGATAATGATAATAATAACAATGATAATGATAATAATAATAATAATAATAATAATGATAATAATAATAATAATAATAATAATAATAACAATAATAATGGAACAGTTTGGATCTCTGGTGTGGCTGTGACCTGTTGACCTTTCGTCGTGTTCTCCACCAGACGTGTGACGACCAAGATCAGCCATGTCATCGCACTGGACATGACTAGCACCTGTGATGGAGGCCGGCGTCTGTGGCTCCTCACATGAGTGCAGTCGCATGGTAAGAATCATAAGCTCTTACGCCTCCTCGGTGACTACCCTCACGGGCGTAAATCCCGCGTGGTGCTGGATGTGGAAGTCTCCGGAAAACCATTCATGTGGTGCTAGCATGCCAGAGGCAGCGTCTCAGGTCTCCCGTTCTGTAGTGATACCTTTCTGAGCCTGAAGATAACGATGACAGTCATCATAGCAACCCTGAGGTACTCCTCTGGGATGGGGACACGAGTGAGACGCAAGCAACAACGTCCTTCGTGCACAACAAGGTGGAGGAACCTGAGGAAATGGGTGATGAGAATCTCACGGCAGCATGCGTGACGTATGAGCCTGGAGCACTGAGGAATGGACACCTCTCAGCGCGAGCTGTGATCCTGTGAACGTTCTGGGAGTAACATCTGATACACCATGACAAAATGTCTACAGGGGTAGAGCTCAGGAGCTATGGCTTTAAGAAAAGCAACTGCTTGACGAAGCTACTCACATTCTAAACAGCAATTGCCACAAATTCCCTCATAATACACAAGTCTGCTCACACCTGGGATAGACTCTGGCATTAATTAGCGTGTCCTCCATCACGTCTTAGTCCTGCTGGACAGAGGACCATGCAAGGCGACCACCTCCAACCTACCCGCCAGTTGACAGCACCAAGTAACTCTGCCATGTGTATATCATCGTAGACACGTCGAGGGTCAGTCAGTCATGTACAAGGTCAGTATCCCTAAGGTTGACCAGTTCAACTTCCCCCACGTCTGGCTCATGTAGGAAACTTTCAGTACAACAGAACGACGCACACCGGTCATGACCTGGCTCTGTCTGCCCCTCTCCTTCATGTTACCTCACTCACTATCCTTCACCCCACTTCTCACCTGGATGTAGAACATGCATGGGGAAAAGATGTACGCGATCGATGTCAGATCTCTGGAAAAACAATTTAAACAAAGCCACTAGTTTACATACGGGCTTGAGAAAATACTCTCCTGAACTTGTTTATCCTGTAAAACTAAGTTCAAGAATGAACTTAAGCTCAGCAACATTCATGAGAGGAGAAACTTAATGCTTTTAATGGTAAATTGATATCAAATCAAGGGATATCCCCGTAACACAGTCTGTGTAACATTCATAGGTGATCAGGGTTGGTTTTGAGAAGAGGCCACATTACAACAGTTTCCAGACACTGGGAGAGTGTGCAGGCCTGAGCACCTGCTGCCTCTTTTCTTGCTCTCTTCTTACACGTCCAGCGACTCGTGACTCCAGCAACAGACCTAGCCCACACCCCAGCCTCACAGGAGGTCAATAAATAAATGTGTTTGGAGTCCGGGGTTATAAATCGTGTTTCTCTTTTAACACACATTCTCTCTCTCTCTCTCTCTCTCTCTCTCTCTCTCTCTCTCTCTCTCTCTCTCTCTCTCTCTCTCTCTCTCTAACATTCGGGTCAACAAGCGTTATGATATTCGTGTTGCACACCCGAGCTTTCCCTCGTGTCTGGTCGTTCCCACAGGTTAAGTACGCTCTACATAACAAATATATCATGATCTAAAATGCATTCAGCGTGTACCTAATGCATATTCACCGAAGCTGGTGAATACGCAGATATGAATATGAATACTGCAAAGTATCCTCG
>NC_092226.1:27894501-27902001 GCF_036320965.1 Panulirus ornatus | reverse complement strand
ATTTTGAACACTAGAGATTGGCAGGCGAACCATAGAATTGAATTGGAACCCGTTTTCTATGAACACCAAAACTTAGCTGACGTACGCGACATTATACGTGACCGTCGTAGAGAGAGCAAGGGGATGAGGGAGACTGAGGAGATGAAAGGATGGAGTGAAAGAAAGCAACTTGGATGTATGGGATAGAATGAACTGGAGCGATATGGTATACGAGGGGCGACATGCTGTCACTGGGCTGAACTTAGACATATGAAGAGGTCAGGAGAAAACCAAGAAAAAGTCTGTGGGGCTTGTGTGTGGACGATGGGTTCTAGTTGTGGTGCATTATACATGATGGTTAAGGGAGTGGATGTAAGCAAGTGATGCCGTTGTTCGTCTGTTCCTGGCACTCTTCGCTAAAGCGAGAAATGGCGAACATGTATGAAGATATATTATTATTATCATTATTATTATCATCATTATCATTATTATCATTATCATTATTATCATTATTATTATTATTATTATTATTATTACTATCATCATTATTATAATTATTATTATCATAATTATCGTTGTCATTACTATTATTATTATTATTAGCATCATTATTGTTATCATTATTACTATTATGGAAGACGGTGGATTTGTTGGAGATTAAATGTCTGAGAATAATATGTGGTGTGAGGAGGGTTACTTGAGGGAAGAATCACAACGTTAGAGTGTGACTTGAGGGAATTCAAGAGGTTGTGCTAAAGCGGTCTGGGCATATGGAGATGATGCGCGGGTTTTAGAAGTGGAAGGAGGGAGAGGGTGGGGTAGACAAAGAAAGAGATAGAATGATGGAGTGAGAGAAGCTTTGAGGCATCGGGTCCTAAACATTCAGGAGGGTGAGAGACATGCAAGAGATAGAGAAAATTGGAGCGATGTGGTATACAGGGAGATGCTTGCCGTCAACGGCCTGAACAAGAGTATATGAATAGTCAGAGGGAAACTATGGACAGGGGGCTGAGGTTTTAGTCCATCATCATACGCGACAACTGGTGAGTCGATGTAAACAAGTCCTTCGTCTGTTCGTGTCGTTATCTTTTAACGCGGGAAACGGGGAACAAGTAATATGATAATCATAACAATGATGCTACTGGTAATAGTAATAACAACCTCCTCCCCACTCCTTGCGAGTGTAGAAGTTTGGGTCCACATGGTCACAGCCCTAGCAAGGAGTAAGGCAGACAGCAACAGAAACACCGACACGATATGAGTAGCCAGCATTGAGGAAGATGTGGTACCCACACACGTTCTAACAACTCGTGAGCTGAGAGAGATGCTCCCACCTACAGCGAACATCTAGCTACGGTTATGGTCCACCTACACACACCTCTACCCATCAACCATTAACTCTAAGTGATCTAGGAGAATCATAAGGCATTCTTATCTTCCCCATCTTGGGTCTAGAGGCTATGCCACAGGTGTAAGACCCCAACACATTAAGGAACTGGATGACCCCCGCCACTCCCAGACTGGCCGACAGGAATTTTCTGACACGAAACTACCAAATTTGTCAACCCTTGTGTTACCTACCGGGTTGATGGTCGTGCCCATCAGCCTCTTTTTCTTCGGTGTGTCCCACTATGCATTAAGGAAGATGGCATCAGACCCATTACCGTCGACATCACCCTTCTTCGTGTGGGAGACATGGCAGCTGTCAAAAGTGCAAGTTGTGATCCGGACACCTTACTGACACCGTAGTAGCTTGGGCACAACATCCCGCTGGACAGTGAAGTAGTAGCTTATGAAACGCGTGTTTAGGTTTGTAGCCTCACAAGTGGTAGAGGCCTGATCATACTGGATGTTCATATTGCTTTCAACCTCTCGAGGAGGCGTGTTGTTACGAGAGATGTCCCTCAATAATGCCCTTACTTCCAGTCGACCATCACTGCTGTGGTGCATCACCGATATTGCTGCTCTCTGGCAAACAACACACTGAATCATCTGATGGGGTCCAGCAAGGTAGAAAGCCTGTAGAGGGAGTTACACTTTGCCTCCTAGATGAGGCACCTTGGAAGGCACGACACAAACTTAATCGTGGGAATCGTAGGCTCTCACCTTCACTCCTTCCATGTATGAGACTGTTTACCTCAAGCCCGAAATTATTTTCCACAACTTACTTGCTATTTTAGGAAATGACGTGGACAATCTTGGAATGATGCTTATAACACCTTCTTCCACCTTACTTAGTGTTCACTGAGAGTGACATACGTTTTGAGGCCCTCATCCCACCTCAGGGGTGATAGAAAGACAACAAAATATTAAAGACTTTACAAAGATTTCGGAACTTCTGTCTAGATTTCTATCAGTACGACTTAAGCAACAGTCTCCACCAGACTAGGGAGCACCTGGTATCGTGTGCTATAACTAGCCATCATCACCTCCTCCAGTACCATTTCCCATCCACTCCACACACCTCTCACATGTCGCAAGCTGCTCACTCATCACAACTACCACGGAAACCTGTCGTTCTAGTTTTCAATCTTTGTTCACCTCTGCTCTGCGAGTCTATCAGTTTCACTAAATGTTTTCTGCAAGAACGATATAACGTATGAACTGACCTGTACGCAAGGAAAATCTGTGTGCCATAGAGATGCCCACCACACAAGTTTCAACAGTTCCACCTCTCCTGTCTACACCCTAGCTGACCATGACACTGTCTGCACATACCTTGATCGATCTTTGGAGTCATCTGCCGCCCAAGACACCCATCTCTCCTGCCAGGACTGGGCACTAAGACAAGGCTAACATTCTTCAATTTGAGTCCCTCAACACGTACAGCCGGGTCGTCCTTGGTTCCCGGCTTCTAGAACACGTCCTCAAGGTAACATTTCTCTGTTTTTCACTCATTCTTTGCGCTTGCATCTCTCTCAAACCTTTCACATCTGGACAACTCTTATCCAACAATTCATAAACCTCACTGGCCCTTCACATCTCATCCACCTTCCCTACATAAAAACGTTTGGTCTATTCTTGGATTTCCAAACGATCTCTTTAATCGTTATCTTCTGCCCACCGTATGGCCACGCTGGGCAGGCTGAGCACATGACCGCCCTGAATCAACACAAGCTTTGTCCTCGGACAACTAATTCCTTGCTACTTAGGGAACAAAACCTGAGGCAGCAGTACCAGCTGCAGCACCCCAGGAACAACAGCTGATGCAGCAGCATCAGCAACAACAGCGGAGGCACACATCATAAGGGTCACGCATTATCACACACATCGTTCACGGTTGAACAACAGCATTGACGAAAGTATATGCATTTGTGCTGTTTTCTGTGGGGTTGGGTGGCGTCGGGAATGGATGAAGGCGAACAATTATGAACACGTACATGTATATGTGTTATATGAATGGATGTATCTTTTTTTTGTCTATCTAATGGCTCTACCTCTCTAACGTGGGAAACGAAGACCAAGTATGATATATATATATATATATATATATATATATATATATATATATATATATATATATATATATATATATATATATATGTATATATATCGTTACTGAGATGACCTGGATCAAGGCATGTGCCGCTCCAGCTAATATAAAAAAGGAATTAACGTGAATCAGATACAGAGGTGTGTGTGTGTGTGTGTGTGTGTGTGTGTGTGTGTGTGTGTGTGTGTGTGTGTGTGTGTGTGTGCAGGTGCGGGAATATGAATGTGCTGCTGGAGCAGAACAGGTGCACCTTAGTTCTGGTGGCCAGACAGAGCAGTTGAGTCAGGCAAAGTAGCGCGAGTAAGGTGAAACACTGGGCAGGGAAGAGTAGCGTGAGCTGGGTGGAGTAGCGTGAACTGGGTGGAGTAGTGTGAGTTGGGTGGAGTAGTGTGAGTTGGGTGGAGTAGTGTGAGCTGGGTGGAATAGTGTGAGTTGGGTGGAGTAGTGTGAGTTGGGTGGAGCAGTGTGAATTGGGTGGAGTAGTGTGAGTTGGGCGGAGTAGCGTGAGTTGGGTGGAGTAGTGTGAGATGAGCGGAGTAGTGTGAGTTGGGTGGAGTAGTGTGAGCTGGGTGGAATAGTGTGAGTTGGGTGGAGTAGTGTGAGTTGGGTGGAGCAGTGTGAATTGGGTGGAGTAGTGTGAGTTGGGCGGAGTAGCGTGAGTTGGGTGGAGTAGTGTGAGATGGGTGGAGTAACGTGAGTAGGGTGGAGTAGCGTGAGTCAGGAGAGACAGTAGGGGTCAGATGGTCTGGCAGGTCAGGTCCGGGCGAAGCTGGTGATAAAGTAACATTGGTCACGACCCATCGACCGCCACCCCGACTCCCTGGTCGGGATCCCCACCCTGGCTCTGCTTCATTGGTCGGGATCCCCACCCTGGCTCTGCTTCACTGGTCGGGATCCCCACCCTGGCTCTGCTTCACTGGTCGGGATCCCCACCCTGGCTCTGCTTCATTGGTCGGGATCCCCACCCTGGTTCTGCTTCACTGGTCGGGATCCCCACCCTGGCTCTGCTTCACTGGTCGGGATCCCCACCCTGGCTCTGCTTCACTGGTCGGGATCCCCACCCTGGCTCTGCTTCACTGGTCGGGATCCCCACTGGGATCACTGGTTGAGATCCCAGTCTGACTCTCTTCTCTTCCTACTCTCTTTCTTGCTACTGCTTCTAGCAGCTTACTTCCCACACCATATATTTTTAAGACCTTCCACAAGGCGTCTCAACCCTATCATATGCCTTCTCCGGATCCGTAAATGCCACAGACAAATCCATCTGTTTCTTTGTGTATTTCTTACACACATTATTTAGAACATACACCTGATCCACACGTCCTCTATCACCTGAAATCACACTGTTCCTTCCCTGTCTGATGCACTGTACTTTCTTTCAATCTCCCAATCACTACCTTCCCTTACGACTAACCAGGTATATTCTCAAACTTACACCTCTGTAGTATGAACACTCACCTTCATTCCCCCTGCCTTTATCCAATGGCATTATACATGCATTTCGCCAATCCTTAAGCACCTTACCATGATTTATGTACACAATGAAAATCCTTGCCAATCAATCAACAACACAGCCACCGCCTCTCCTAAGAAATTCAATTGCAATGACACTCACTCCAGCCACTTTGCCACATACTGTTTCACAAAAGGCTTTAACAACTATTTTTTCTTCAGCAAACCTCTGTCCATGACCTCACTTCACATACCACCACCCTACCTAAACACCTTACATCTGCAACCCTAACGTCAAACACATACAGCATTCCTTCAAAATTCTCATTCCATCTCCCCCTCACTTCATCACTATCTATTACCACTTCCCCCTCTGACCCCTTTCACTGATGCTCATATTTGTTCCCTTGTCTTTCGTACATTATTTACGTCCTTCCAAGACATCATCTTATTCTTCCTAAAGTTTACAGATACTTGCTCATCCCCGCTTCCATTTGCCCTCTTTTTCAACCGTTGCCCCTTCCTCTTGACCTACTGCCGCTTTCTCTTATACATCCTCCAATTATTTGCACTCCTCTGTAAGTACAGACTAAATGCCTCTTATTTCTCATTCACCAGCAACTTTATTTCTTCATCCCTCTACTCACTACCCGTTCTAATCAGCCAACCTCTCACTCTACGCATGCCACATGCATCTTTTGCACACGCCGACACTGCTGCCCTAAATACCTCCCATTCCTCACCCACTCCCTTTGCTTTATTTACACTCACCTCTGGCCATTCCACACTCAATTTCTCCCGATATCTTTCCATGCAAGTCTTTTTTTCTGAGCTCACTCATTCTCACCACTCTCTGCTCACGGACATTTGTCTCCTCTCTTCCGAAAACCTTTACAAATCTTCATCCTCCACAAATTAGTGATCAGACATCCCACCAGCTGCCCCTCTCAGCACATTTACATCCAAAAGTCTCTCTTTTACACGCCTATCAATTGATATGTGATCCAATAATGCCCGTTGACTATCTCTCTTACTCACATATGTGCAATTGTTTAGGTCTCTCTCTAAACCAGGTATTCCTAATCACTAGTCCCTTTTCAGCACACAACTCCATAAGCTCTTTCCCATTTCCATTCGTAATACTAAATACCCCATGCTCCACCAGGTTATACTCACCTTCACATTCAAATCGCCCATCGCTATCACCCGGTCTCTTACATCAAAACTGCTGACACACTCACTCAGCTGCTACCAAAACACTTGCTTCTCATGACATTTCTCCTCATGGCCAGGTGTATAAGCACCACCAATCACCCATCTCTCTCCACCCACTTTAACTTTTACCCACATCTGTCTAGATCTTACACCTTTTCACATACTCCCATAACTCCTGTTTCAGGGGTAGTGCTACTTTTTAGCTCTTGTCCTCTCACCAACCCCTGACTTTACTCCTAAGACATTTTCAAACCATTCTTCTCCTTTATCCTTGAGCTTCGTTTCTCTCAGAGCCAGAACATCCAGGTTTCTTTCCGCAAGCATATTACCTATCTCTCCTCCCTTCTCTTCTTAGTTACATCCATACACATTCAGACACCCGGGACTGAGCCTTCGAGGAGGATGAGTACTCCCTGCTAGGTTCCTCCATATGTTCCTCTTTATGAATTGAAATACAAGAAGGGGAGGGTACCAGTCACCTGCTCCCGCCCCCTTCAGCAACCTTTTACGACACGCAGGGAAAACGGAAGTAGAAATCCTTCTCCCCTTACCCATATATATATATATATATATATATATATATATATATATATATATATATATATATATATATATATATTACTGCCTCCTTACCCCAGGATCTCTTATGATTCTCCTAGAACATTTAGGAGTCCAGGCACGTCCACCGAGCGTGACCATAGGTCAAGGAGTATGGTCATGTGTGTATGTCTGTGTGAGAAAAGTGCAGAACAATTTACGAGTAATTCTTTAGTGCATTTAGCGTGAAAACTGCACCTTGAGCCTGAGAGGGTCTTGTGGTACGCTGAATCGGCGTTTGTAAAAAGAGAAATGCGTGATATTTGAGGTGCAGACGAGTGTGTGTATCGAAACTCATACATGCCTTGGCATGTATTTAAGACTGAGCTTAGAAAGGCAGTTGTAAAGTGCTTGTCACGTCATCTCGATTTGTGCATGTTTTATCATCATACTCTCTGCTGGTGATGAAGTGTAATGGAGGCTGTAAGCTATTCATTTCTCTTTGGGGTTTGGGTGGTCAGTTATCGAGCGATGTAGACGTGAAGGGTCTAGTGCTGAGGCAAAGGCTTGAGTGATGACTATATTCAGGTGGGATTGTACTGGGGGAATCTTTGCTTCACTGTGTAGCCACCGATTGCTTGCTAAGCAGCTAGTGATTGTTCCGAATGCTCTGTTTTGTGAGGTTTGTAGCTTGGTTACACTGCTTTAAGTCGGGTGATAACCAGGTAGGTGAGGAGTAGTTGAGGGTGGAACGAAGGCATTTTTTTCTTGCCCAAATGTAGTACCAGTTGGCGCTCTAATGGTGTTCAGTCTGTGCGTTTGCC
>NC_092226.1:27417001-27572001 GCF_036320965.1 Panulirus ornatus | reverse complement strand
TGTCCACTTTCTCATCCATATTCATGTGAGTTATATCTCTAGAAATTGATTAACTTGCAACCTTAACGCTCTCGTAGCCGATTGCATGATCATTTTCTTATTAGTTTTGGAATTCTTCAGGTTTCTTTCCGTGTGGAAGGGAAATTGCTGCTCTTGAGCATTCCACTTTACTGTGTTATCTCTGTGTCGCTGATGCTGTTGGCCATCTCTTTTTTTTTTTCCCTAACATGATGAGCATGTTATTAATCACTTGTGTATTACCAGGTAGTCAAGGGCGCCCAACTCTCGCCACTCGTGTAAGATAAACGACCTTCTGGTTCCGGATTCCTGGCGCGAAGGTAAAACAGAATCGTCAATAATGGAATCGTTCCTTTCAAGAGAGAAACAAAAATGGTTGATTTATTTTTGTTCTGGAGGAAAGGGTTGGGGGAAGAAGGTCGGCGGGTGAAATGACCTTTGCAGGTAACGGTGAGGCAACAAAAGCAGAGGTTGTGCGACTCAGGGCTGGGAGACCCGGCAGAGACCAGCGGCAGGGCGAGCGGCGGTCTCCTGGTCTCCGGGCGGACGAGCGGGAGCCTTCTAAGTCTCCGGACTGGAGGACCGCAACGTTTTAGTCTCCGGGCGGGCGGTATCCTTCTGGTCTCCCGACGGGTGGTTGGTGGCCCTCTGGTCTCTGGGCGGGCGGGTGGGCGGTAGCCGTCTAGTGTCTGTGCTAGCGGGCGGTAGCCCTCTGGTCTCCGGGCGGGCGGGAGGTTCACCCACGGGAAGGTCTGGCTCACCTGGCCCGTCACCATCTCCCAGACTCCTGGTTGTGAATCTAGTGTTGCCAGATACCTGGTGTCATGAGATCCTTAGTGCTTGTGATTCCTAGAGTTCCAAGATTCCTGGTATAAACAAATTCCAGTCATTTGTTTTTCCTGGTTCTGGCAGATGTGTCATCTCTCATCGATATTCCATGTACATTTGTAGAGTTGTGAAGGTATTGCATTTGGACACTTCCTAGTGTTTCTTCATGCTTGAGTGTTCCCATCCCTTGCAGTGTTCCAAGCCTACAAGTGTTACTAGATTCCCAGGGTTTTTATTCATCCCAGTCTCACAGTTTTAGTGTTTAGAGTGTCAGTTTCCGATATCTATTTCCAATTGTTGTGTTCATATAATTCTGTCCTCAGAAGCTTAAAGTTGGCAGAGAATTGATAGTCAAATTTCTATCGTTGTTTGCTCCCTCCTGTCCCAATATTCCAAGTATCTCTCAATCGTATGTTTTCTCAGATTAGAAAATATTCAGATTTCCATTTTCCAAGATTTCTGGTATACTTCGATTCCGGGTCTTTATCCGTTCCAGATGGTCGTATGTATGTTGTGTTGGCAGACCTCAGGACACCTTGACACCCTCCATGTTCTATAAAGTTCTCAAATTATTAATTATAACGATGACTTGCTTGCTGCATGTGCTTGTCCTAGAAGGCTCGTGTGCCAACCGTCGCATACGGTAATGATTCACATATCGCCGCTGTAAAGTGTTGGAAGGACCAAAGCTACCGTAAAGAAGGGTGTGGGGTGACGTGTGTGTGTGTGTGTGTGTGTGTGTGTGTGTGTGTGTGAAGAAGGTGCAGAGGTTGTGGCGGAGGAGTGAGTTGTAGCTGGGCAGCTGTGGTGACCGTCTTGGCCACACAACCTTGCCGGACACTCGGCCACCAGCTGCGTCCACCACAGCCAGTTTTTCCACACTGTCTCGTGAGCGCCAGCCTGGCGTCAGCTTGCCCCTGAGGTCTGCACGGAGAGCCCAGTAGTCTTCGTGTTCAGGAGGGATGGTCTTAGTCACTGCTGCATCCAGTATGTTCTAGAAGCTTCCCAGAAGACTCTGTTAGATGGCCCGCGATATGATAGATGATGGAAATGAACAGATGATGATGGGAAGGGTTTACGACGGGCTGATGATGGGAAGGGTTTACGACGGTCTGATGATGGGAAGGGTTTACGACGGTCTGATGATGGGAAGGGTTCACGACGGTCTGCTGATCAAAACAGCCACCTGGCTGACGTCACGACGAACGATGCTGGAGGTCTAGCACCATTGATGGTGTCAATGGTTGGAAATGGTGTCAGCAGAGGGTTTGGTGGTGGCAAACCCCTCTCGCTGGAGGTGCAGCCGCGGTGGTAGTGGCGTCAGCGGTGGCAGGTCCTTCCCAGACAAAGGTATTGACATCATGGCGGGAAAAGTCTCCGTGGCTGGACTTTCTTCCGGAAGGCCGGAGGTGAACCGCCTGTCAGAGAGTTCAAAGGCACTGGCCAGAGTCGGCCATCACCAGCCTCAGACGTGGAGTCGGCCATCATCCACCTCAGGCGAGGGGAAAAAAGTGAATAGATCATTGACAGAGGCTTTGGGTCCGGGAGAAGATACTTCCTGTGTTGAGGAGGCGCGTTTCCTGGACTCGTGGGTTGGTTCCGGAGGCTGACCTCAGCTCTCCACATTGCTGGAATGCTTACGAATTGCTAAGCTGACAGTATCTTACGATGTGTTGAATGTAAATGACGCTATACGTTCACCCTTCACAGAGACAGATCCAAGCATTGTATGAGTGGGGAGAGAAAAGTTATCTAGTGATTAGACCTCTGCTCTTCGTCTTTCGAGACACCTATAACTTACAGTCAACAGATTTTTGCCACCCTCTTTACCCAGTGCGTTCTGGTCTCAGGTCTGGGTTTAAGGGAAGGACCCACTTATGAGCGAATGGAAATGGTGAAAGAGAAGGTACTACGTATGAGGGAAGGTACTGGGCGTGAGGGGAAGTACCAGGTATGAAGAATGGTGCCGCGAATTATGAGTGAAGGTTGTCAGCGCGAAAGGAAGTTTCACATATTAGGGAAGAATCCATGTACAAGGGAAGGTACCATATTTGAGCAAGGTACCGTGTATAAGGGAAAGTACCATGTATGAGGGAATGTACTAAGTATGAGAAAGGAAAGGTCTATGAATGGAGTAAAAAACCCGGTATGTGGGAAGCTGAAGCATATGAAAACTTACCATATACGATTTATACGTGTGAGGGAACGTATAGATGGTACTATTTATCATGAACTTCTTAGTAAGATCTATTTCTTGCATACAAGTATCTGTGTCACATTTTAGATATAGATCTGAAAAAAAAATTTTGGGCTTTGTTGACCATACCATACCATACCATCTAATAAGATGTTGTGAGTCCACAAGATGCAGGAATAAGAGATGATATTTATTACTAGGATGACAAACATTTCGTTAAGTTTTACAGTCCAGTGGCTAACCATCGTGATCATGTTTAAACGGTACGTGATTTGAGAAAATATTCTCCGGTTTCTGGAAGTTATTGGCCAATATCGTGGCATTCTTTCACCGCGTTTTTATTTACAAAACGAAGGCTGGTGGTGGAGGGAACTTGTATTGTGTATTTTTAGCGCGCGTGGGAAGGGCCCAAACCATGGGCTTTGACATGCGTGGACAGAAGAATGGTGTATGACACTTTTCACCATAAGTGTCATGGGAAGGTGATGCATGAATCTGTTCACCACAGCAAGACCCATGGGAGGGTGATGCATGAATCTGTTCACCACAGCAAGACCCATGGGAGGGTGGTGCATGAATCTGGTCACCACAGCAAGATTCATGAGAGGAAAATAAGACAGTATGTAGACGGGGTAAGCTTAAGGTTATGGTGATGGTCAGGGAGGAGCACGAGAGACTTGAGGATGGTAGTGAAGCTGATCCAGTTAGCGAGGCTGGACATTCCTCCTAAACTTGAGGGGACGGAAGGTTGGGGGAGGTCACGAGAGGTTATTGTTAGGGACACGGGGAAGACACTAGACGATGGGAAACTATATTCATTGGAAATGAGGAGGATGGAAGGGAAAGCGAGAAGGGGAGAGGAGAGGGAGTGAGATGGAACGGAGTGCATGGTAGATGGGAAAGTCGCAAGCCATGGAGGTTTAGAGTGGAGGTGTGCAGATGGAGAGTGTAAACGCATTTTGAGGGCGGGTCTGTGGAACAGAGATGTTAGGACTAGGGAGTGTGGATTAGATGTGGAGGGACGAGAATTTGGTATAGTCTTAGACTGTGAGTGTGGTATAGTGCTCAGGATGAGGTGTGGCACAGTGCTTGGACTGTGTGGCACAATACTGAGGTCTGGCTCCGTGCTGTGGCAAGGGTGTAGCACAGTCTTAGAGCAGGGGTGCGGCACAGGGCTGGAGCTGGGCTGTGGGAAGGGGGAGGATTCACGGTTGTGTCACCATTTTGTGGCAGTTGTGTTGCACTGAGTGAGGTTATCAACTGTGGTAGTGCTGCAGACGGAGCAAGAGAGGCTGGGAAAGACTCAGTCTCGAGCCTCAAGAACGGATGTGTCAGCCTTGCTCCTGTGACCCTTACCTCCTGACACGGTGTGGCGCGGAGCCAGTGGTAGCTCCCTCACCACCTCTGAGACTGGCTGCTCTGGCCTGAGGCCCTGTCATACCTTGCTCACTTCATTTTCGCCATTACCCTATATCGTGAGGTGGACGGCCCGTGTGGTACTTCAAGACTTTACTCACGGTACAAGAGGTACACTGTATCCGATTGTTTTGCTGTCGACGTAAGCTATCATATGGAGCCTCTATACCACAATAGGCACACTTCATTTCCCCTAATGTAAGTCGGGGGTGTTGTAATGAAGTGCAGGTATGAAAGTGCGAAGAGTGGACGGAGCTTTCGGGACCGGAGATCCTCGCTGACAGATGTTCTGATCATAGATATCACCAGAAGCTAAAGAAGCGACAACCTGCACGTCGCTGACAACAAATCGTGCGAAGCGTTGTTCAGTCATGACATCAGTCAAGGGTTGCAGAGATAACGGTACCAAGTCCAGTGCCCAACTGACTTAAAACGTCTCGGATCCATCCCCCTTAAGAACATCTTAGCATCAGAGCATCTACAACACATAGTCAAATTCTTATGATGAAACGTTTATGAATTACAGTTTTGACTCAACAGATTAGGCCACGAAAGCTATGGCGTACTAACAGTGTATTATCAGCCATCAGATACAGCCAGAACAGTCATTCCTCTTAACAACATGCTGCAGGTCCCACACAGTCGAAGAACAATCACAGGAGACTATCCTTAACCCAGAGATTACAGGGTCTGCTCACTGCGGTGAGTCTGAACACAGGAAGAAAGATTGCGAAAACCAGCCACAGAGACACAAGTTGCAGGGAATCACATCCAGCCACGGTTATGAGACGTGGAATTAGAAAAGACGGACCTGAAACTAAAGCTGGGCCAGCTTCATAGTATCAGACTTCGGCTCAGCTCGTACAAAGCCCATTAGATGGAAATCTCTCGAAAAATATCAAAATTGCTGATATAAATAGCCGCCACGGTGACATACGTCAACACAGGCCGACGCGTGATTGCCAGATGTTTAGATACGCTGTTGGATGAGCCATGAGAGTCTGGTGCTTCAGGCGAGAGAAGGTTACCACCTGACACTGGATACAACCCCACGAAGGGCAGCTCAGCACCACAGCACAGCACCACACGTTGTCCCTACGGACGACAGACACAGCTGGCAGGCCCTTCCCTCACACCTGGTAAAACAGACGGCTGCTCTCATATAAGAACATCTCTGACGGCGATTAAGAGTACATAATTCCTGATGAATGGCATTACACAAATAATCATACTACAGGTAACAATGATATTTCCACTCAGAGGCCACCAACAATCCCTCACTAGAGAACAGTAGTAGGCAAACCAATGGCGACACAGAAGGGGAACAGATGAGGCTCATTGGTCATACTTCAGTAATGAAAGTTACACAACGATCAACACTGGAGAAACAGGCACCTTGTGAATATGTGTTTCTTGATCGAAAAAAAGCTGTTCATAATAGACCTGTTTCTCATCTCCAATCTATTTATCTTTCACCTTTTTAATTTTTTGTTTTTGTTCTTTCTAAAGGGCTGTGGAAATTCTCAGTTGCATAACACAGTGAACAATGATTCATCCATTACCTTGATAGGAGTGTGTTTTGGTCCGTTGGTAACGTGAGGCAATCCTCCTCGCTTTCCACTTCCCTCATGACCTCTGCATCATCTGCAAACACATTCGGGTAGGGGTCCATACCTTTAGATGAGTCATTAATCTCAATCAAGAAGAGTAATGGTCCCAGAACCGAACCCTGTGGCACTCCGCTGGTCACCTCGACCCATATGGGAAAGGCTCCTGTAAGATGCGTCCTCTGTTCCCTCCTACTGAGATAATCTATCCATCGTGGGAGGTTCCTCTTTAATCCTTCTTGGTAATCCAGCTTCTTAATCAGCCTCCTGTGTGGTTCAGTGTCAGATGTCTTCTGGCAGTACAGAGACAGACAGTCCACCCAGCCTTCCCTTTTCTCCAGGACTGAGCTCTCTTTCCCCCGTAAAACATCTCAAAGGTGCTTTCCCTAAAATCAGGCTGTCTCTCACTTAGCAAATGTCTCCTCCGTAAAAAGCATCCACTTGCTTTTTTTTGTAATGTTTTCGTTAGACCGGTCTGTATAGTTCAACGCGTTTCGTGTTTTTTTTCTTATAGATAAACATGATGTTTGCTATTTTCCATTTACTTGGCACTATGCATCTCTCCAGTGACATCGTGAACAGTAATGCAAATGGCTTTTACGCTATCTAGCGTACCTGTTTTTTTTTGTTTGTTTGTTTTTGCACATTAGATGAGATTGCATCAGGACCATGAGCCATGTCTGAGTCAATGTTAAAATCTTTTCTACACATGTCAGTTATTTCCTAAATCACTCTATTTCACGTCACTTGTGCCGTAGTGTCTTCCACTGTGAAAACACTTTTGAGCTTGTGATTAATATCTCACATAACCTGACATCATTATCTACAATTTTTCCTTCTAGTCCCTCAGCCTAATTAGCTGCTGCTTCTTACCTGACAACAGATGAATTTATGGGAAAGTTTCGTATTTTCACCACATTGTTCACAATATTGTTTTCATTGTTTCTTTGTTAATTATTCACAACATTGTTTTCAGTGTTTCTTTGTTCATTATTGTTTATCCAGCTGTACTCGTCCCTTGCTCTCTTATATCTTGCAAATGCTGGCTGACTGGAGTCTCGCTAATATCTTCGTCACTACACGTCTCGATGCTTCTTTACAGTACACACTTTAAATCATTGTGTCTCTATGTGTGTGTGTGTGTGTGTGTGTCTGTGTGTGTGTGTGTGTGTGTGTGTGTGTGTGTGTGTGTCTGTGTGTGTGTGTGTGTGTGGTGTTTGTGTGCCTGTGTGTGTGTGTGTGTCTGTGTGTGTGTGTGTGTGTATGTGTGAGCCTTAATGAGTGAAAAGGGATGATGATAAATGAATATTCATCAAAGCAAGAATTGATTTAATCATTCGAGTCTGTGTGCCCTGAGGAAGACCTTCTGACCACCCCAGCTCAAGCCAGGTTAGACAGTGGTCATCCTCATTACAAGCCGGGGAGCAGCCAGATCACATCGTCTGTGTTGATGATAGTAATACCTGCGTCCGTGTTCTGTCCTCCCACACAGGCCGTATTCCATGTAAAGTTATAGAGCAGTGATGAGCAGCATGGGGCTGGCACCCTATCTCTACATCTAAGATAAACCACAAATTGTAATTAGTCTGGGTAAAGTCTGGTCTTATCTCGACTCTGTTGTGTTCGTCCTTAATGAGTTGTACATTTCCCGCTACGTGTCTGGGAGCCTCGGCCAAGGAATATTAGCTCCACAAAGATGTATTATTTGGTATATATTTTTTTCTTTTTTTTTTCGGTTGAATGAAGATGTTATTTAGAGACTAACGAATGCAACTTCTGTGTAGTTGTTAGACAATAACATCGCTTGTTGGAATATCTTATAACGAAGTTGATCTCTTTATCCAGTAAATGCTAATACTTCGATGTATTAAATGTTCTCTTTATGGAAGGTGAGGTTAGGTTTGCTGGAACATGTGAGTATCAGGGGAGACTCAGATGTAGTTGTCGCATTTTTACTGTTTTTTTTTTTTTGGTATTCAGTACACAGATGTTGTGACGCGATCATTTACCTCTGTTTATATCTAGAAATGGAAGATTCTTCAAATTTTAGATTTCGCAAGTAAATCTGACACACACATGTACGCCTCCGCGGTGCTCACAACGTCCAACCAGTGTTCGATGTTTTCCTTTGATTTGAAAAGCAAACTATGGTGGACACTCTCCCAGCCGTGCTTATTCATAGTACGCTCTTTTCTTCCTACCTTTTGTGCTTATTGTTCATACCTAGACATTCTGAATTCCTCTCCATGGTGGCATGAACCCCACCATGGTGGCATGAACCCCACCATGGTGGCATGAACCCCACCATGGTGGCATGAACCCCACCATGGAGGCATGAACCCCACCATGGAGACATGAACCCCACCATGGTGGCATGAACCCCACCATGGAGACATGAACCCCACCATGGAGGCATGAACCCCACCATGGTGGCATGAACCCCACCATGGTGGCATGAACCCCACCATGGTGGCATGAACCCCACCATGGTGGCATGAACCCCACCATGGTGGCATGAACCCCACCATGGAGACATGAACCCCACCATGGTGGCATGAACCCCACCATGGAGACATGAACCCCACCATGGTGGCATGAACCCCACCATGGAGACATGAACCCCACCATGGAGGCATGAACCCCACCATGGTGGCATGAACCCCACCATGGTGGCATGAACCCCACCATGGTGGCATGAACCCCACCATGGTGGCATGAACCCCACCATGGAGACATGAACCCCACCATGGTGGCATGAACCCCACTATGGTGGCATGAACCCCACCATGGAGGCATGAACCCCACCATGGTGGCATGAACCCCACCATGGTGGCATGAACCCCACCATGGAGACATGAACCCCACCATGGTGGCATGAACCCCACCATGGTGGCATGAACCCCTACCATGGTGGCATGAACCCCACCATGGTGGCATGAACCCCACCATGGTGGCATGAACCCCACCATGGTGGCATGAACCCCACCATGGTGGCATGAACCCCACCATGGTGGCATGAACCCCACCATGGTGGCATGAACCCCACCATGGTGGCATGAACCCCACCATGGTGGCATGAACCCCACCATGGTGGCATGAACCCCACCATGGTGGCATGAACCCCACCATGGTGGCATGAACCCCACCATGGTGGCATGAACCCCACCATGGTGGCATGAACCCCACCATGGTGGCATGAACCCCACCATGGTGGCATGAACCCCACCATGGTGGCATGAACCCCACCATGGTGGCATGAACCCCACCATGGTGGCATGAACCCCACCATGGTGGCATGAACCCCACCATGGTGGCATGAACCCCACCATGGTGGCATGAACCCCACCATGGTGGCATGAACCCCACCATGGTGGCATGAACCCCACCATGGTGGCATGAACCCCACCATGGAGACATGAACCCCACCATGGTGGCATGAACCCCACCATGGTGGCATGAACCCCACCATGGTGGCATGAACCCCACCATGGTGGCATGAACCCCACCATGGTGGCATACTCCCCTGACCTATCGCCAGAGTCCCGCATTAAGAGAATGGTCCTCCGGCATTTATCAGAAGAGCATTCAAATATGTGGTTAAGAAATATTCATCAAGCTGTCCACCTCCAACACTAGATAGGAACCAGACTGTGCTTCTCAGGCGTGGCCGCCACAATTTAAGAAGCCCAAAATGAGGAGGTCCTGTGGAGGGCACCAAGGATGGTGGTAGAGGCTGGGTGACAGGGAAAGGTTAGAGATCTTAAATTTGCTCACCATGGAAGAGAGAAGAGTAAGGAGTGACGTCAGGGTCTTCAGGTTTCCAGACCACTTCGATGATGTACGTGGTGAAGAGTTCTTCCTGAGATGTAGGCAGAGCACAACCAGAGGACATCATTTGTAATGAAGCAAACGCTTGTTAGAAAGGATTTAGAGCAGTATAATCTGTGATATAAGTTTAGTGGATGAATAGAATAGTGGATGTGGAGATCATACGGGAGTTTGAAAGGTTGTATGATAGATAAAGTTCAAGAGATGGGATCCCTCGAGTGTAGAACTCCCTCCCCGTGTGGTACAAATATATAATGATACACAAAGTTATGAGAAAATAAAGGATGGATCGTATGAAACCATTTGGCTGAGGAAATTATTTGATGTAATTGAGAAACATGATCAGAAGTTCAGGCAGATGGAGGAGGAAATGATAAACTGAGGAACAAGACCAAATATCGTGAAACACTGTCATCCGATGAGAGAGGAAACTAAGGAAGTGAAAAATGTAATTAAAGTAGATGAACTCAGGATCGAATCAGTGTAAGAGTTTTAGGGGAATGTGACGAGAGAACGGAAGGCGGAGTAGATAAAAGACATCATAGTAATGGGTCAGGAGGGTCTTCCCTGAACGTCCTTTAGGATAGGTTAACACGAGGTGCTGTCCTCAGCACAAAGACCAGTGATTAGATATAACAGAGGGCAGGGAGCAGTGGCATAGGCTGGAACTACTGAATAGAAACAGAGCATATTACGTAACGCTGTGGAACACAGACCTAGCCACACTGACACACGGGTACACAGAGAAGTGTTGAGTGTGGCTGTAGAGAGAGTAATGTATACTGTTATATGGAAGGTTTCACAAGGTGCAGAATATCCTGGATCATGACCTGTTTGCAAAAAAAAAGAAACGATTCAGGTAAAACCGGAGACATGAAGGTTTATGAATCAACACTTATGGGTCTACTGGACAAGTAGATGGCACAAGAATGAGCAAGATAACTGAAGCAGGAGGATGACAAGACGCAATTCGTTGATGATTTTTGGACTGGAAGACGATCTTATTCCAGGCAAAAAAGCTTTGTCTTGAAGGGTGAATAAGGAAGGTTTGCTGATTAAATGCTTACTAGAGGCTGTACTTACAGACGTGTGAAACGTGGTTTCTACGATAAATGAAACCTGGAATGGTTATGTTCAGTTTGGAGTCATGTAACCAAGAGGAAAATGTACACGTTAAGAGACATAGAAGCAAGGAGGAATTACGTAAGAAAAAGATATTGATGGTAACGGGCGACATCAAATGAGGCAAGAGGATGATGGAACAGCCTCGCCACTACCGTAGGAAGGTCAGGAACGATGAGTGATGGAAAGGTCAGGGTGAAGGTGAGGTATACAAACACAGAACGACCGACAGTACCGTGTTAAGAGCTGGAATCTAAGGAGTGGATCAGGGGGGGAAACAATACCGGATATCGTTACGCTTCTGGATATAAAACCTATAAAAAATGAGGTAAGATCTGACCTGTTCTGTCCAGTAGGATACATGATGTATATCAACTGACTGTCATATTTCTCTCTTATGTCTCCCCTGGTGATGTGATTGTTACACGAAAGTGCACTTGGGAACTTGTGTTTCATTCTTTACGTGGACTCATAGGAATATACTTGATCACGCGCAAACTTGTGATCCTTTCCAATATCTGTGTATGTATAAGCGAATGCAGCCTTTCTTTGTCTATTCCTGGCGCTACTCCGTAAACACGGGAAACTACGAATAAATATAAAAGAGAGAGAGAGAGAGAGAGAGAGAGAGAGAGAGAGAGAGAGAGAGAGAGAGAGAGAGAGAGAGAGAGAATTATATATATATATTATCTCTGGGATAGGGGAGAAAGAATACTTCCCACGTATTTCCTGCGTGTCGTAGAAGGCGACTAAAAGGTGAGGGAGCGGGGAACTGGAAATCCTCCCCTCTCATTTTTGATTTTCCAAAAGAGGGAACAGAGAAGGGGGCCAAGTGAGGATATTTCCTCTAAGGCTCAGTCCTCTGTTCTTAACGCTAACTCGCTAATGCGGGAAATAACGAATATGTGTGAAATATGTATATACATATGTATATATATATATATATATATATATATATATATATATATATATATATATATATATATATATATATTTTTTTTTTTTTTTGCTTTGTCGCTGTCTCCCGCGTTTGCGAGGTAGCGCAAGGAAACAGACGAAAGAAATGGCCCAACCCACCCCCATACACATGTATATACATACGTCCACACACGCAAATATACATACCTACACAGCTTTCCATGGTTTACCCCAGTCGCTTCACATGCCTTGATTCACTCCACTGACAGCACGTCAACCCCGGTATACCACATCACTCCAATTCACTCTATTCCTTGCCCTCCTTTCACCCTCCTGCATGTTCAGGCCCCGATCACACAAAATCTTTTTCACTCCATCTTTCCACCTCCAATTCCAATATATATATATATATATATATATATATATATATATATATATATATATATATATATATATATATATACATAGCGTTAATGGGATGGCCTTGATTAGGGCATTCAGTTGCCTGTGTCGTCTCACCTAATGCACACACGAAAAAGAATAACATAAAAACGACACACTCGACAAACCACTTACAATGTTGCTCAGTTTGTGGCGGGAGGAAGGCTAGGCACCCAGGGAGTGGGAGAGATCAAATGTCATACCTCTCCATGAAGACCAAGAGGCGCTGAACTACACACCGGGAGGCCAGGAGGCGCTGAACTACACACCGGGAGGCCAGGAGGCGCTGAACTACACACCGGGAGGCCAGGAGGCGCTGAACTACAGACCAGGAGGCCAGGAGGCGCTGAACTACACACGGGGAGGCCAGGAGGCGCTGAACTACAGACCGGGAGGCCAGGAGGCGCTGAACTACGCACCGGGAGGCCAGGAGGCGCTGAACTACACACCGGGAGGCCAGGAGGCGCTGAACTACAGACCGGGAGGCCAGGAGGCGCTGAACTACGCACCGGGAGGCCAGGAGGCGCTGAACTACAGACCGGGAGGCCAGGAGGCGCTAAACTACACACCGGGAGGCCAGGAGGCGCTGAACTACACACCGGGAGGCTAGGAGGCGCTGAACTACACACCGGGAGGCTAGGAGGCGCTGAACTACAGACCGCGAGGCTAGGAGGCGCTGAACTACACACCGGGAGGCCAGGAGGCGCTGAACTACAGACCGGGAGGCCAGGAGGCGCTGAACTACACACCGGGAGGCTAGGAGGCGCTGAACTACACACCGGGAGGCCAGGAGGCGCTGAACTACAGACCAGGAGGCCAGGAGGCGCTGAACTACAGACCGGGAGGCCAGGAGGCGCTGAACTACAGACCAGGAGGCCAGGAGGCGCTGAACTACAGACCAGGAGGCCTGGAGGCGCTGAACTACACACCGGGAGGCCAGGAGGCGCTGAACTACAGACCGGGAGGCCTGGAGGCGCTAAACTACACACCGGGAGGCCAGGAGGCGCTGAACTACAGACCAGGAGGCTAGGAGGTGTGATCTGTAAAGCGCTCGAAAAAATATTCAAGAAACAAGTGGATGAAATTTTGCAAAGGAAAATCTACCCATATAAAAGTCAATATCTTTTCAGGAAAAGCATGTTATGCCTCACGACCCTCTTATGTATCTGTGGCAGAGTGAGCCACGATGCCTCACGACCCTCTTATGTATCTGTGGCAGAGTGAGCCACGATGCCTCACGACCCTCTTATGTATCTGTGGCAGAGTGAGCCACGATGCCTCACGACCTTCTTATGTATCTGTGGCAGAGTGAGCCACGATGCCTCACGAACCTCTTATGTATCTGTGGCAGAGTGAGCCACGATGCCTCACGACCCTCTTATGTATCTGTGGCAGAGTGAGCCACGATGCCTCACGACCCTCTTATGTATCTGTGGCAGAGTGAGCCACGATGCCTCACGACCCTCTTATGTACCTGTGGCAGAGTGAGCCACGATTTACAGGTGCATTGTCTGAGTCTGAACTGCCAGACAGAATTCATAACACTATACCACATTGGAGGTTGGTAATGAGGCTGGATCTTTGGGCAGGAATGATGGGAAGGAAGACTCCGTCGCTGGAAAAAGGGAAGATGAAAGGGAACAAAAAGACATTAGTCAGAGGAGCCTTTTCGAAATGGGTTGAGGTGACTGTTGATATGTCGTAAGGCTTTGTTCTGGTACCATTGTTCTTCTTGTCGGTTTGAGTGACACGCTAAAATCGGTCTCTTACCTGCTTATGTTTGTGGATGGTGCTAGGGTGACGAGGGAAATGACATGTGAATATGGTTATATCAACCCACGAGAGGACATAGACCAGCTCAAAATTCCATGTAATACTTGGCTGATGAAGTCTAACCTGAGGAAGTGAGAGGTGATGAGGATGAGACACAGGAAATGAACGCCTCGATATGGATGTTGCCTAGCCGAAACTAAGCTGCTGAAATCTGTGTGTGTGTGTGAAAGGGATTCGAGAGTTGACATCTTCCCTAACCTGTGGCCAGAGTCCCGCCTGACAAGAACAGTATATAGAGACAGATTGTCTGCTGGTAAATATCTGAACTGCACTCAGGTATATGAATACGGACATCAGCAAGCCCTTCACACCCTGCATCACGTCTGAACTAGACCATATTTCTTCATTTTGGTCACACACGTGAAAAGAAAATATCACAAAGCTAATAGAAAATGGTCTAGAAGAGGACAACAGAGATCTTACCAGACTAAAGAGATGTGAGTTAGAGGCCTTGAAGTTGTTCATCGTAGGGGATGGATGAGTAAGGAGGAAACTGGTCACAACCTTTAAGTTTTTAAATCACTTTGTGACGTCAGCTGTGAACAATTCTTCGAATAATACAAGGACAGAACAGCCAGAAGCCATAACATGAAAATAGACAAGAAGCTTGTTCAAAAATGATTTAAAGACTGCGACAAAATTGTGAATTTGGACATCTTTCAGAAGTTTTAAAAAGAACTGCATGATTTATAAAGTTCAAGAGACGAGGCCCCACGAGTACAGTGCAAATTAGGTAATTAGAAATAGGTATTCACACATGAGAGAGAGAGAGAGAGAGAGAGAGAGAGAGAGAGAGAGAGAGAGAGAGAGAGAGAGAGAGAGGAGTAGGTTAGCACTGCACCACACCACTGGACGCCTTCCTGCAGCATCTCGCTGGAACGAGCAGACTGATTCTTACGACATTGAAGAGGAAGGGTCGACGCTGGTGCTGATGGCTGGGAAGTCCAGGGTTGTCTGCAGCTACCATTTGCCGATAGGAATTTCCGATTAATTTTCTGTGTTGATCAGATGAAAAAAAAAGAAAAAGGATATACGAAAGTTAAATCTCAGAGAGACTGTCTATAGGAATCGTCTTGCGTTTCCTGAGTCCTGCGACAGTGCTCGAACTCCAGGAGGCCGTCGAGGAGGACGTCGGCTTGACAGCACCAGGGAGGTGCTCCTCCAGGGCGGCCCCCTGCGCTCCTCCCGTTCATCAAGATTTACTTAGATGGATCACGTGATGAAAGACTTACTGACATTGCCTCCTGACGTGGGGCCAACAGGATACACTGCTGGTTCCTTGATGCACCTGACTCCACGACCCTGACTCTGCCCTTCAACCTTTGGACATAAAACGCTGTAGGTATCCAGGATTAGTCATACGGAGCTCGTTAAGCCTGACAGTACGAGACAGACAACTGCAGGAGACCCATGTATTTTGGCGAGTTGTCACCATACTTACGAGTGACTCAGTCATGAAGGAAACCTTTTTTAAATATGTATCTCTAATAAATATCTTAACTGAGAATGGTGGTCTGTTGTTGACGTTTGTAAACCGTAATTGTTCTCGTGTCTGGCAAGTCCAGAAATCATCAACAGATCCGGTGTTCCGAGTTATGGTTCGAGTTATAGAACCACTTGAGGTTTGTGTAGCAGCCGTGTTAGTCAATAGGTTTGGTGTCTGATACGATTGATATTATTTCTATTGAACAGTTGAAAGAATTCTTTAGCGTGGAGGTGTTAGGCATTGGAAGTGGGTAGCGGAATTGTGACCCATGTCAAACTCTCCCACAACTTTGATACGCAACACTGATTAACATTGATATTGTTAATCCTAATTACCTGTAATTATGATTAGTTTGTGTCGGATGAAACACTGTGAAATACTTTATCTTGTACAGAAGAGTCACTCACACTAACCTTTGTTTATAGTCGTGACTGTCTGACCTCCGTGCAGGGGTCAGCTTCTCCTAGTACGTTAACACTGGTCTGCTCTGTCCTGTCTTGTGCATTCACCTCTTATTGTACAGCCTGACGATGACTGTATGATTTGTTTAATCAAGATTAATTCTCCAATGTGTTTTTCATGTAATGATTAATGTCTCATTATAGTTCCTTTAAGACTGTCACTAAATTGTCACTTATTTCGATTTGACATTGAGGTACCGACTGTATATATATATATATATATATATATATATATATAGAGAGAGAGAGAGAGAGAGAGAGAGAGAGAGAGAGAACAATTGACTTTGTCCTGTTGAAGGGGAAGTTGGCAATTCATAAGATCCGAGGCTGCTGTTGTAGAACCCTTTCGTGATCCCGATGCCGAGGCGCAGCCCGGCGCCTCAAGTGTTATCACAACCTCCAGAGGAAGACTTTTAAAGGATCTAACCTTTGTTTCGAGGCTGTAAAGACGACTCATTGCCACACTGAAGTCACCCTTTTGTCTTCTTAATCACGTTTCTTATTTTTGTCTCTCATGTCTTTGGAAAAACTGCTGACTCTGAAGGCTCGAGATTTTAAAGGCCATGAATACCGAATTTATAATGTTCATCATTACTTGCACAAACCGAGGATTTCCGACCAACAGCAGAATTCATAACGACGGTCCAGCACAGACCTCTTGTTCACCTCAGGGTTACTAGATTAGATGGATGGCGTCTGTTTACATTTACCTTCTCTCTTTAATCCACTGTTAGATTTTCTCATCAGACGCTACGAGTGTGGCACACACACACACACACACACACACACACACACACACACATACACACCACGGGTATATATCCATATACTGATGACTCCTATGCGTAAGGAAGGACGAGGTGTGGAGTGTGTGACAGACCAACGTAGGTACGTACGTTATCTCGCTGCTTCAGTGATTCAATTGTTGATGGTTCATAGCTCGGGCGTCAGTAAGACCGACTGGTTGGTCTTGTATCAGCTGTCAGTGACGATGGAACACTGAAGCTGGACGAAACTATATTCATTACGCACCAAACCATCGTTGTTTTACGTGGTCTTGAGCATTATCAAGATCCTGTTTATGGAGGCATTAAACCTTATCTTTTTAACGTCATGATATCCCACATCTTCACCTATGTAAGTCTGAGAATGTTTCATTTGCTGTGTTGTTATGCTTCCAGGCAACGAACCTGATGGCCGACTGCTGTGCACTCGTGTTTACATAGCATACCTGAATCTGTATCAATAGGGGTGGGGGTGGGTGGGGGGGAATCGGAGATGAAATGCTATAGATGATGAAAATGGACGTTTGATTTCCGTGCTTGTGTTCTTACCTGAGTCCTTATGTGGCACTTGACAATTACGTACAAGTATAGTCATCAGGATGGAGGTCATACTTTTCTCTGTATATCTCAGCTTTCAAGGTGCTGGTGTCATGGTAGAGTGAGGACATTCATGAAGAATACTGAAAACGTCGTATTAAGGTAAGGAGGGTTGCCCTGGTAAAAGACCCGACCCTCCAGGATGTCAGAACCCAACCCTCCAGGGTATCAAGACCCGACCCTCCAGGGTGTCAAGACCCGACCCTCCAGGGTGTCAAGACCCGACCCTCCAAGGTGGCAAGACCCGACCCTCCAGGGTGTCAAGACCCGATCCTCCAGGGTGTCAAGACCCGACCCTCCAGGGTGGCAAGACCCGACCCTCCAGGGTGTCAAGACCCGATCCTCCAGGGTGTCAAGACCCGACCCTCCAGGGTATCAAGACCCGGCCCTCCAGGGTGTCAAGACCCGACCCTCCAGGGTGTCAAGACCCGACCCTCCAGGGTGTCAAGATTCAACACTTGAGGGATGTCGAGACACAACCCACTCATGCTCAAGCATCGTACCGTCGTGCTCACGGATCGTACCGTCGTGCTCAAGGATCGTACCGTCGTGCTCAAGCATCGTGCCGTCGTGCTCACGGATCGTACCGTCGTGCCCACGGATCGTACTGTCGTGCTCCAGGATCGTACCGTCGTGCTCACGGATCGTACTATCGTGCTCCCGGGTCGTACCATCGTGCTCACGGATCGTACCATCGTGCTCAAGGATCGTTCCGTCGTGCTCCCGGATCGTACCATCGTGCTCACGGATCGTACCATCGTGCTCACGGATCGTACCATCATGCTCACGGATCGTACCGTCATGCTCACGGATCGTACCGTCGTGCTCACGGATCGTACCGTCATGCTCACGGATCGTACCGTCGTGTTCACGGATCGTACCGTCATGCTCACGGATCGTACCGTCGTGCTCACGGATCGTACCATCATGCTCACGGATCGTACCGTCATGCTCACGGATCGTACCGTCGTGCTCACGGATCGTACCGTCATGCTCACGGATCGTACCGTCGTGCTCACGGATCGTACCGTCGTGCTCACGGATCGTACCATCGTGCTCACGGATCGTACCATCGTGCTCACGGATCGTACCATCGTGCTCACGGATCGTACCGTCGTGCTCACGGATCGTACCATCATGCTCACGGATCGTACCGTCGTGCTCACGGATCGTACCGTCGTGCTCACGGATCGTACCATCGAGCTCACGGATCGTACCATCGTGCTCACGGATCGTACCATCGTGCTCACGGATCGTACCGTCGTGCTCACGGATCGTACCGTCGTGCTCACGGATCGTACCGTCGTGCTCACGGATCGTACCGTCGTGCTCACGGATCGTACCGTCGTGCTCAAAGAGGTCAGTGTTCACGTGCAGGCAGTAGTTACAAGTCGATCGGTCGCTTGTAAATCATCAGGTTAACTGGACCAATAGGAAGCATTACCCTGTGATGTATCTCGTGTTAGACCGGTTTGGTTTGATGACCTATTACGCCGCTCGACCCTTGCACTCATTCACATCAGCGAAGACCTTGATCGTCCACACCGTCTTCTGGGATCTTTCCAAACTGTAACTGTATTTTACACAAGGCGGGATATCTATATATATATATATATATATGTATATATATATATATATATATATATATATATATATATATATATATATATATATAGAGAGAGAGAGAGAGAGAGAGAGAGAGAGAGAGAGAGAGAGAGAGAGAGAGAGAGAGAGAGAGAGAGACTAAAGACAATTCTAGTACCGAGACATCAGGATGAAGAGTAAGGATATCGCCGGCACGTGAATATCTTGACGAGATAATGAGAGCGCTTAGTCAGGGGTGCGGTGTAGCAGCCCTCGACCAGCCACGGTCGTAACGTCGTACTGGACGCTGGGCCTCCTGGTCAGCGTCCCTTGGTCTGTACAGTACAGCTGGGTAACGCACGGAGACACTTATCCTTTTATTTTTTCCTGCACATAATTTTTCTTCTTTTAATTCTTATGTCTTACATTTCCATTATTCTTACATTTTTCTATGTATTCGTTTCTTTCACATCTTTGTGTGACTATGTCCTCTGCCAACCTATACTTATTAACGCATATTAACACATTTCTCTTTTGATATCCTGTATTTCCTCTCTGTTCTTGTTCCTATGTTATAAAGTCTTCTCTTTCCATCTGTACCCACCCGCTCAGCCTCCACCACCTCTGTATGCACCAGCTCCGTCTTCATGTTTTTAGCCCTACGTTCTTATCTATGGCGTCTTGTTTGTCTCCTACATATTCTGCTTCCCTTTTTGTCGTAACAGTATCCTCTTTTAGTTTTTGTAGAGTCTTTTTCCTGTGTCTTTTTCTTCTTATTCTGTTCGGTCATGATCAGTGTGTTGGCTTACCTCTCTAGGTATAACCACACACCACAACCTTCATCACGTAACTCTGCATAACTAGGAAGTAATCAATGTAACATCTGTTTGGCTGACTTGGTTATACATTTTCTCCTAAAACCATGGGATTGTAATACATGTAGAGGAAGACACCAGTGTGTTCCAGTCCTGCTTCCTTGTACCTATGCCACAGCGTATGCCAAATATGTCTCGTGTCAGCCTTGTGACAACTCTGGATTTTGTTTCATTTCGTCGTACATCGCTCTGCTGGTCCCGTGTTACCGGTGTGTGATGCCATTATCAGTAGTCTTCAGAATCTGGTGGTCTGTAACCATTGCTTTATCATTTCTTCGTCCACTTTTCACAGGTACATTACATACATTCGTCTGTTAAGGCAACATGTGTTCATATCCATTTCAGTTCCTTTACACCTACCAGTTTACATCACCCATTGCCAGACATGCTACCCTGTCTCTACCATCTTCCCTCAGGCGTTCTGAATTCGTATTAAAGACCTCAAAGAACAGGAAAATGTTAGTTCTTGGAGGACGGTTGTGCCCTGTACTGTCTTCCACCACAACCCAGCAAAGTGTAGCAGTGAGGTGGGTCTGGAAGGTTGTGCGTAGGTGGGTCGTCACGAAGGTACAACCTTCAGCTTCCAGCTTGAGTCAGGCGCTAGTGAGCTCAAATGAGACTTGACTACATCGTCATCATCATTAATTACTTTAATCTCAGTCGTTCAGGCTTGATTTGAAGCAAGATTACGCTTGATAGAGATAATTCCTCGTACACGTGCATTACGTTTTTTTTCCCCCACCAAGGGAGGAACTTATTCATAAAAACTTGTTCACCGAGAGTAATTCATCTGGCAGCAAGGTCATCATCGGCCAACAAGGTCAGGCACACCAAAAACCTGAGCGACGCTAAAAACGCAACGAACAAAGAAAACGTCCACCTGGTGAGGGGTACCATCTGAGGAAACACTGAGACGAGATGGTGTGTGTGTGTGTGTGTGTGTGGGCCGGGAGGCGGCGGCCGTGGGCCTGCACGTTGGTTACGGGAAAATGAAGGCAACTTGTTTGACCTTAAGTCACCCTAGAGTAAGTACGTCCAGTCTTGCGTGTGGCATGATGGAGGGGAATGAGTGAAAGATATTCCTCGTCACGAAAGAAAACGTGTAGTAGCGCGCTCAGACTGCAAAGTTGCCAGGTCGTGCCAACTTTGGCATTCTTTTTTTTTTTTTGCCACAATTCTCGTGTCTCCCCTCAAGAGAAATGCTTTTTTTTTCGGCACAAGTTGATTGATGCCAAGGAAATTTGACAAATTTTCGAGCCGGTTTGTCATTTCCTGCCAAAAATTGCTAGTGATACCAGTTTTTTTTTTTTTTTTTTTTTGTATTTTTCGTGTGAGGCTGTTAACAACGCGGGTCCCGGACGCGTCCATAACCTGTATGGAACGATGAGAGGTGGTCAACTTCAGTCACTTACGAGACGTCACGTCACTAGCAGTGGACGACGAGTCTTGTAATTAGCAGTTTTGGGAAGGCTACAGTGATTATTAGTCAAAATTATACCAGGGCAACGGATGAACGATTTCCAAGGTAATGTATGCAACGTTGTTGAATTGTTAAGTTTTACCCGGTGACTGAGTAGTAGGTGACTGGTGTGGCGTCCGTCTGGAAAATTTTGTTAGGAGATTGAAGAAGTATTCAAAACGTTGGTATATGATGGAGAGAGAGAGAGAGAGAGAGAGAGAGAGAGAGAGAGAGAGAGAGAGAGAGAGAGAGAGAGAGAGAGAGAGTCAAAATAAAGAATTTCCGACAAAACTAAAGGTCCAGTTTGGATAAAACTCTTGCTTTCCTTATACCAGGAAACATTGGCCTCAGGATGGTTGACACAGTCTGCAGCTGATGACCTGGAGGACCTGTGGTGTAATATATACAACAAGGCTGAGGTTGAGAATAAGAAGTACAATGCTGAAATTGCATGCCAAATCTCAGCAGCACCCGAAAACATCAGATCAAATTAGAAGCACTACAAGTGTATCATCATCATACTTCACCTGTGGTCCAAGAGAAATGAAAGTATTTGATATTAGATGGAGTGTTGCCTGTCATGCTGCGATCAGAGCAACAGATCACCTTGGAGAAATCATTAAGGAATCTTCAAGGAAAACTGATTTCTTGCATGATATGAAACATCACAGAACAAAGTGCACCAGTATTCTTACTGATGTTGTACATCCTTGTCTTCAGAGACATACAACACACCCCGTTTTCTCTTATTATCAATGAGGCAACTGATGTTTCCAGTTACCAAGCACTTGTGTATGTGTGTAAGATATATCAAGGAGGAGATGCCATCAGTTGTATCAGACTTCTTGACATTACCACTTCCAATTACCTTACGTACAGCATCATCATCATTCTCAGACCTCAAGCCCTATTTTGATGCAACTCTGTGTACACAATCATAACATTCTCCTCGTTGTGTTTTGGTCAAATGGTCTTGCCACAGTTTAAGTCTGTGTGGAACTGCCTTCAAATCTCACTTTTTTTTCCCAGTGGAATTGCAGAGTGGTTTAGATTTAGTTCTGAAAGGAGAAGTGACTATGCTAGACTGTTTCATGTAATGAATGCTAACATTCCTAGTTTGTATTTCTATAATTTCCTCAGTTCATCAGAGACTAAGTGGTTGGCGAATTGGAAAGTTATTAACGCAGTTATCACACAATGGCGTGACCTCACAATATATTTCAAGTCCATTAGATATGTAAAAACACTACAGTTGCAAATCACTGCTTGGAATGCTCAATGACGTCAAATTATGTATATTTAGTATTCACCTCTCCACTGATAAGTGAATTTGAACAAATTGATGCGTCTTTTCAACATACAAATGCCGACTAATGCCATTTATTTGCGGACTTAAATGCTTTTTACATTTCGTCAAGAAGTAGAATTTGTAAAGATGAATTTGTAAGAATGTATGAAAAGGTTGAAGACATACATGTCAGACCTATCACAGACATCCTCACTGGAGCTAAGTTCTACCTGGGACTGTCAGAAATAGATTTTTCTAGTGAACAGAACTGAACTTTAGGTATCGATGCTTGAATTTGTTGAAGACAGCAGTAGGCTAACTTACCACTGCTCACCATCTCGGTTAGAATAGTGTGGGATATGATTCCTTGTTTAGTTTTTTCTAATAATTTTGTTTCCCTGAATCTGAGTATTATAGTTAAGTGACTTTTTCCTCTAGGTCTGTTGGTTGTCCTTTTTATCTTGTCCTCTGTGTCACCATGCCCGAGCCCTGAGAACACTTCCTCCTACCCTCTGGCCATACTTGGTTCTGTTCTGCTCCTCACACCAACCATAAGTTCAGTCCTTCATTGTAGACTTTCTTCCGGCAGTATTGTTCTCTTCCCTCACCAACACTCGACACAATTATCAAAACATTTAGTTATTTTGCCACTTTTCTTCACTTGCATGTTGTTGTTATTTGTTATTGATGCATTCACATTAACCTGGCTGTAGATCGATGCATGAGCAGACAACAGTATGTTATTTCCTGGAGTTGTTTTCAACAGTCTGTTAGTGCGATGTCGTCAGTGTCGTTGCTCGGCAGCTTGACCAAGCTTGAGTCCCCACAGTTCCATCGGGAGGGTTGGTAAACATACGCTGCTTCTCACTTATTCGTCATTTTTACGAGCGAGTGTCCTGCATGGTGAAGATGAGTTATATTCTGACCTATCCAGCGTTGCGTAGGTTAGGATTTCCGCCGGTCCAGCACTGAAGAATCTTTGAAGTTAACCAGTCCAGCACTGAAGATCCTGGGGTCCTTGTCAGTCCAGCATCTGCATTTAAGACTTTGGAAACATAGCCAGTCCACTACTGAAGATCCTGGGATCCTTATCAGTCCAGCATCTGCATTTAAGACTTTGGGAACATAGCCAGTCCAGTATTGAAGATCATAGGTAATGCAACACAAGCCCTCAGGATCAGAGAGAAGGTCAAGAGTTCCTTACGTGCCTTTGGCTTTTTTTTTTCAAAGCAACATTTACCCGAATGGTAGACCACCAACCAACAGCAGGGGAGACGTTAGCATAACCTTGTCTCTTTATCTTTCTGCGTACCTTCATGACCCAACTTACTTCACAGACAGCCGCGGGTGTAGGACCCACCTTGTGATACACCGTAGACTGGCTACTCGCCCCACTCGCCGCTGTATCACTGAAGAGGCTCCAGCTAGATCCTTTGTGACCTCTGCAATCCTTTTGCGCTACTTCTCGCAGGATAAGCATGAGATGCACAATAAAATTTCCGTGGATACCGGCACAAATCAGGTCGATCCCACGCCCTCTGCCTGTCTTAGACCCTCTTCAGTGTCATGCTCCGCGCACTGTGTGATAGTTTTAATTCCTTTCTTTACCTCCCCACATACTGTGGTGTAGGCGAGATGCTACAGGCAAACAGCTTGAATGTACAGTCATACAAGTATAGGTGAGTTTGAGGCAAGTTACGATAGCGAGCAAAAGGACCCATGTGTTTAATACATAGATACAGTGCAGTACAGGATGAATAGAGTGGTATGTGGTATGGGTCTTCGAGATGGGCTGAAGAGCCTCTGCAGGCAATACAAGGCCACAGAAATTGATCATTGAGTCACTGCACACAATTCCAGGAATGAGGGAAACAATGTAGGCGGTGATGTCTTGCTATTAGTCAAAGCTCATTGGAGAATGTCGACTTCATTTTTGTAGAAATTAAAGATAAGCTTCGTAAGGAAGTAACTGTAGGACTAGTTTATAGTTTATATGTCCCCACGCAGACAGCAGAGGTAGACGAAAGATTGTATGATCGATAAGCAGAAATTTGTAATGAAGAGATTGTCATAGTAGAAGACTTTAACATACCGGTCGCTAAGTAAGGGTAATCCCAATCCGATAAACTCTGGGCTCGTGTATTTGAGTTTGCTTGATAGAGCCCAGATCAGTCAATCGAGAAACTTATTTGCGACGAGAATATATTAGATTTAGGTCTTACTACAAATGACGATTCCGTTAATAATGTTAGATTTGGAAAAACTTTAATACAAGTGATCACTATCAACACTGTATGTAATATTGGTGGACATGACAGTCGCGTAAAAATACCCGATTTTAATCCTGCAAATATGATTGAACTTCGCATTGTTCTTGAGAGGTAGACATAGCTTGGAAAAGCTTCAGTGAAATATTCAAAGCAGTAGGGGGAACATAGGTGTCAGGGCTTAGAACACTTTCTGTCTCTGAAACGAAGCCAAGGTGGTTGAACGGCGAAATAAAGAAAAAGTGCCTGTTGTTAGTAGCTCAAGAAAAACTCAAAGACCAATAGCCAATACGATAAAACAAGTTATGTAAATTTGTTTAGATAATTCAAGAGACTTATGCGACAAAGAAAACGTTGATATGAAGCGTATATTGTTGAAAAAAGGAAAAGAAGCCCTAAGGAGTTTTACAGATATGTTTGAAGCAAGAGACCCAGTTAAATATATGTCCCTTATTACTGAAAACAGTGTTTAAGGTAACGAAGCCAAGGCAGAAATCTTACAAGAATTTTTCGCATCTATATCTGCAATCAAAGACACAACTCATGTCCCAAATCCAGTTTCACTGATAAGAGAGGAGAACGTTATGTTGCAAATTGACATAAAAACTGATTACATATTATTACTAATAAACGAAATGGAAATGAAAAAAAAAAACGGCCGGACGTGATATTTTTATCTGTGGACAATGAAGAGGGAGAAAAATGAAACAGTTAAGCCCTTGCCTGCCCTTTTCAACAAATTACTTGCTACAGGAAAAAAGTTCCAGATGAATGGAAGTTTGTCACCATAACATCGACTCTCAAAAATTGCAGTAAGTCACTGCCCGGAAATTACCGTCCAATGAGCTTAACGTCTCTTGTTGGAAAAGTTATGGAAACCATCATGTATAACAAAATTGTAAACCATTTCGAGGACTGCCACTTAATAAACGATTCTCAGTATGGTGGTCGACGAAATCGCTCATGTTTGACAAATTTGTTGGATTTCTTTATGATGTTATCATCATGTATGATGAAAGTAAAGTAGTTGATGTCATCTATTTAGATTTTCAAAAACATTCGAGAAGGTTCCGTATGAACGGTTACAAGCGGAAATGAAATCACATGGTATTGATGGGGTTGTACTTCAGTGGATAGGAAATTGGTTGGCTGGCCGTAAACACTGCAGAGTTGTGAGTAATGGTCAAGCCTCAGAATGTTTAGACGTAGCAAGTGGTGTGCCACAAGGATCGATCTTGGGACCGGCTCTCTTTCTCATATAGCAGTTGATTCTCTAATGAGCTGCGTGGTAAGATATCAAACTTCGCTGATGATACAAAGCTGGGGAATGAATCTACAAACGAATTTGAACGTTTACATCTTCAAAGTGACGTAGACATTTTGATGGACTTGGCTCATGAGTGGCAAATAAATTTCATTATGGATAAGTGCAGAGTTTTACATATCGGTAGCAAAAACAAAAAGGCAAGCTACGGTATAAATTCTCATGAACTGCAAAAGGTAAACGAGAATTAAGTTCAGGAAAGTCATCTTAGCTCTTTTAAATTCTTAAGTTCGTCCCATTTGAATATTGTGTTCAGTTTTGATCACATTACCTAGAATTAGACAGCCAGATAGAAACTATCAAAATGATTCTCCGGCTGTGAAGTAAAACCTATGAGAGTCAACTTGAATCTGTTTAGCTTAGAAAAGAGACGTAATACAAGTGTTCGAAAGTATCTAAGGCTTTGATGATATGGTCTTACCTGCTACTTAGGGTTTGATTCGTGTGATTTCACTCGTAGTAATGCATACAAACTCGTGGACAAACTTTTAACTTCGAATGAGGCGACGAACTTCTTCTTCAGCAGGATCGTTAACGTGTGGAACGATTAGCCAATTAGAGTAGATGAAAGCGGTACTGTAGATACGTTTAAGAACAGACTTGATAGATATATCGCTTCAGGTCCACCTCTTTCATCACATGGGCAGTTGGCAGGTTATTCTCTTTGAATCAACTGTACACCTTCTAGCTTTTGCCACATTATTCTGCAAGTTTCTGATATCTTTCCCCTCTGTTGCTGTTTGAATACCTTTGTAATTCTTTCTGTATATGGACAGTAGACAAGTCAAAGAGGTGGACTGGGAAGCCATTGTTCCAAGGACAAGGGTATAACTACAGTAAGGGACGGGTCGGTATCTATATATTTGGATAATGGATTGTCGTATTAGTTTGTTTTTGATAATGGACTGAAAACCCTCTCGTACTCGGTACAAAGACCCAGTTTACACGCTGAGTCAACGTACACGTAACATACGGACAATTGTATGATATATGAATCTGGTTACAGAGGAGGGCTGAGTACTCTGGCTATTCAATACCTTGAAATGATGATCATAGATATGGTCAGCGGACGCTTATACTGACAGGAAAGAAGTGCATTAAGCAGATGACAGAAGTTAGGTTAATACAAGTGTATATGAGCAGTAGAGCAGTTCATAAGGCGAGCTATATAGCATTATGGGTACAGTCAGCCACATTAATGTGGGCTCCTGGGCTTGTAAATACAGGTACAGGAATAGTACATCCACAAGTACGAAAATGTCAATTAAGTATTGATAAGGCTGATAAAACGTGCGACCCGAAAGCCTGAAGTTGGTGATAGCTGGTCACTCTTCAGTATACTGTTGTTGCGTGGGCTTATATGGTACATTACATTGTCTACACCGAGGTATATGTTGTCAAGCATCGCTCTCTGTCAAATATATTTGTAGCGGTTCCAATCCTGTGTCTTACAATATTACAGTCTCTTATGTCTGGTCTTGTGCTTACCATGAAAGTGTTTAGTGATAGAGCACTTGTCATAATACTTGATGCTGGAGCTACCTTGCTGTTCAGCGAGTGCGAGTACATTGTATTTGTCGTAGTTATCAGGGATCAGTGCAGATTTAGCACCGTTCCTTGTATCAGTGAGGCTTATGACAGGCCTGCTTAGCCAGGTTAACAACATGATCATGAGGGGTTGAACCCGATATGACAGGGAACTCAAAGTTCCTGTGTGCTAGAACCATTGACTTAGAGGCTGTAAGTAGAATGCGTATGCTCCTGGCACTAACTTTACGTGCTTGTTAAAAAGGAGTTGAGTGAGGTAAGAGCCTTGATTTGAGATGATGATGAGGTATTCTGGTGGTCTGTGATTCACCACAAACCTGCTTCGTGTTGTGGTCACCCAAATGTTAAGATAAACACACTGGTGGAGTGAATACGTCCTCCTTCACTTACGACACACGCGACGCACCGCCGGCCCTGCCATCCTCAGGTGAAGAACCACGAGAGAGAATTTGTGGGTGAGGGGCGTGTCATCCACCGCGGCATCAATGGTTCCTAATGTTATACTGTTAAGCTGCTGAGGACTGAACTCAGTCTTTCTGGACACCTGAACCTGGTGCATATGTCAGCTCGAGTGGTTTGCCGGGGTGCAATTTTGATGAGGGAGGAACTAGTGCAACGGTAGAGTGAACACACCTGATGGTGAGGTATGTGATGGTGAACACACCTGATGGTGAGGTATGTGATGGTGAACACACCTGATGGTGAGGTATGTGATGGTGAACACACCTGATGGTGAGGTATGTGACGGTGAACACACCTGATGGTGAGGTATGTGATGGTGAACACACCTGATGGTGAGGTATGTGATGGTGAACACACCTGATGGTGAGGTATGTGATGGTGAACACACCTGATGGTGAGGTATGTGATGGTGAACACACCTGATGGTGAGGTATGTGATGGTGAACACACCTGATGGTGAGGTATGTGATGGTGAACACACCTGATGGTGAGGTATGTGATGGTGAACACACCTGATGATGAGGTATGTGATGGTGAACACACCTGATGGTGAGGTATGTGATGGTGAACACACCTGATGGTGAGGTATGTGATGGTGAACACACCTGATGGTGAGGTATGTGATGGTGAACACACCTGATGGTGAGGTATGTGATGGTGAACCATGACCGGTGATGTTAACGGCAGTGGCTGTTGCTAGGTCATGCGTGGATCTAGGGGTGGTCAAGGGTGGGTCGTTTCAGGCACTTGTTTCATTATAATGCCAAGGGTTTGGAGGCTGTCAGTTCTGGTGGCGAGTGATAATTCAGTTCTCAAGTTCACATTTCTATTAGTTATGGGACGACCTAGGACGAGCCTCAGGTGTCATTTTGTATGATATCAAGCTGTTTTCCGTAACGACTGTTGAGGTTAGATTGGTGTATGACATGGAACTGGTGAACACATTTGACTTACAAGTTATCAATTGTTTTGCCTCCACCCATCTTACCTACAAGAACTTTGAAAAGTTTATAACAGTGTTAGGAAGGCATTCCTACATAGCTGGTTATGGTAAAGTCTGACGTCACACCTTATGTACTTAGAGTTCTAACATTGTTCAGGAATCATAGTGTGAACGTGGAAAAGGTTACATATCGCATCAATCTTTTCATCGTAAATTAATATCTAATCTTGTCAGGTGAGATGACTCATCCACGCCGTAGTGAGGACTCAGCAAATTGTGTGAGGTCTTGTAGTTGTCATGCCCCCCCCCCCCCCCCCCTCTCCTTATATTACCGATATTATCTGCTCAACTGATGCCTGTCTCCCCATCTCTTACTGTCAGACCTTCCATTAGCGTGATGAAGAGTGGAGCTGAGTTTTCCAACCTGTGAAGTACCAAGTTCACAGTGTGTGTGTGTGTGTGTGTGTGTGTGTGTGTGTGTGTGTGTGTGTGTGAGTACTTGTTGGCTTTGTACTGGTAGATTAGTGTTCTCCCAATCAGTGTGTGTGTGTGTGTGTGTGTGTGTGTGTGTGTGTGTGTTTACAGGATTTCATGTGAATGTGTATGTATGTGTTTTTATGAGTATGTCACCTCTAGTAAAGTGTAGATTTCCGTCCACTGAAGCACTCGTTGTTTACGTAGGTGGAAACCACATTCCTCTTTCACCAAAGGTAAACTGCAGTGTGTAACGAGCTGAACAGGAGGAGGAGAACCTGGAATGTTCAGTTTACATTTAGCACAGACTGAACATAAGAAAGTTATTCTCTCTGTTTTGGTTCGTCATGTTCACTCGCGTGTTGGTACTCGGGGCCGTAGTAAATGATAGTGGTGAGGGGTGGAGGTCTTGTGTTGATGTTCGTGGTCATGGTAATGGTAATTGGGAGGGGCATTGATGATGGTGTTGCTGGCGACGGTACTCTTCGTGATGATGGTGTGACATTGCTGTAAATGGTGACGGCTCTCATGGTAGGAGATTATGGTGACGGCTCTCATGGTAGGAGATTATGGTGATGGCATCGGTGTTTACGGTCTCCCTGAAGATGGTGGCGTTCGTGGTTGTGGTGAGTGTGATGATGGTGAATTTCTTCATGGCAGTAGCGTTTATGATCGTGATTGAAAAGTTGCTGATGGTGTGGATACTGGCTGCACATGATGGTGAGAATGATGGTGATGGCGTTGTTGGAGAAAGCCAACACTGCCGTGAGGGCAAGAGGCGGCATATACCATAGTAAAAGGTAAAATGAAGATGAGGACTGGCGGTGATGGTGACCGAACATGATCATGGTGTAGGAGAACGCTGCTTGGTGGCGGGCTGGTCGCGGTACTGGTAGAACTGGTGAGGGAGGGTGTGTGTGTGGGGGGGTCGGGTTGGAACTGATACACAGGAATACATAGGAAAAACAGATAACAGAAGGTCCATTGGCCTTTAGGGAGGTCGTCTGCCAATCTATTATTCTAACAGTAACTCGGTTCTGTCCTCGAGAGATCAAGTTAAGGTAGAAGAACGAGAAACATCTCTCCCAACCCTCCCTCCACTCCCTCCAGCAAAAACATCCAGCAGGAAAATGAATGGAAGAAAAATCATACATTACTGAAGTAAGATAAACGTGGAATTTCACAGAAAAGAACAAGAAAAAGATACGTATTGGCTGACTTCTTATGTAATGCTTATTCATACTCGACAGTGAACAACACCAAGCTATACTCAATTTATTTTTTTCAATGGGAAAAAGCGTGCTATCATATGTATGTATATATTGACATATTGATCATTACTTTTCTTTCATTAAGATACCTCAACTGATGAGGTATTTATCCAACCAGTTTCTAAAGTTATTATACAGTTTTTGCGTCAGCAGTGTTGGACGGTAACTTGTTCTAATATTTAAAAGTTCTTTTTGGAAAGAATTTTCCCCCCTCGTTAGTGTTACATCTCTTACCTTTAAGTGTCTCTCCGTCTGTTCTGGTATCTGTGCTGCCTTGTATTTCAGTGGTCATCTCGGTTTATAATGTCGAATTTATTCGGAATGTTGAAAACTTTGATCAAGTCCCTGTGCAGTTTAAGCGTCCTGAGCGGAAAGAATTTTAATCTTGTGCGTCAGGTCTCGTAGAGCTGGAGTTAGTTTTGAATCCCTTCTTTGTATTTATTCTTTTTTCTTTTTTTTTTTTCATAAGAGACCAGACCCAGACCCGGACAGGATACTCAGGATGAGGCCAGACTAACGAACCGAAGAGTGTCAGAGATTGTTATTTTGTGGACAGTGTTTCTACCCATGAAACTTCCTGTTACGGTCGCTGTATTGCTTGCTTCTGTACGTTGTTTGTATTGTTTTAGATTGTTACAGATAGCGAATCCATGATCTTTCTCTTCATTTTCTGAGAAAAATGGATCCTCAAGTATTCTTCAGTAATGTTTTGTAGTCTCAGAAATGTATGGAACTTAATATTTGTTTGCTAATTTTCATTTGCCATTTTTCTGTCTATTCTTCCAATATGGCAAAATCTTTTTCCGTTTTTTCAAGTCTTCCTCTCTCTTAAGCAGTCTTTCATCTTAGCATCGTCCGCGAATTTTGAGATGTGCGATCTGTGGCCAGTTTCTAGATCGGATCCATGTGGCACCCCACTTGTTACGTTCAGCCAGCCGGAAGCTGCACCACCATTTGAAACCGCACTGCTCACTCGCGATGAACCTGTCACTGATGCATGTACAGTGTTCGTTCGGTATGTCATGTGATTTCGATTTATGTACTTCATCCATTACCTTCTGAAAATATCATTGTATAATTTCATGAGGTGCTCTTAGATCCTATTCTTTGTATGCAACACAAAAGAATTTCAATGAACCTGTAAGACATGATCTTTAGCTGCAGGAGCCAAGCTGTCTGTCCCTTGTTGTGAGTTAGGAATCTCATATCTTTGTCTCCATTGTTATGCTCAGAACCGACGTAAGGCTAACTGGACAGTAATTTTCTGGCGCATATCTCATCTCCTTTCTTATTCATGTTATCTACCAATTTCCAATCTTTTGACTCTTCACCTTAGATTACTTATTTGCAAAATATTGTGTTTATAGGGAACCTCTCCTACCGCTTGACTTCCTATAAGATCTTTAAGGCTATATCACTGAAACCAGTTGATGTGTTAGATTAAATTTGATCTAAAGATTTCAGAGCTCAGCAACTTTCGATTTCTGTCTCTAATATTTATGATCTGATTCTGGAGAGTAATTACGATGTTGAAGTATGCATGGATCATCTTGGACAAGAGGAAAGACACGGGACACACACACACACACACACACACACACACACACATATATATATATATATATATATATATATATATATATATATATATAGGGTTAAGAGAAGGGGCAACACGGGTGTAAACTCTCTCTATTTAACGCACAAATAATGACAGAGGCTACATGACGGAGGCTACATGATAGAGGCCACAGTATCGAATGCATTTGATATAGTATCAAATGCGAATGCCATTTCTTGCTCTCCATCACGTGCCTTACCATGTTTGTCTGTTTATGGTGTCATTGTAGATGTGCATTCTTTTTTGTTGATGAATCTAAAGGACTCACTTGGAATATTTCTAACATTTAGGCAATTTTTTCCATGTTAAGATTTGCCATGTCTTTTTGTGCTACTTCCTCTGTGTTTTCATATATTGTTCTTGGCAATAATCATTGCTTTCCACTGACATGAATTCTTACGGCGAATTACCTCCTCTGTTTGACTCGTCATCCAATCTTGTTTTGACTCTTCACTGGATTCTTTGTAGTTTTTTTTTAATGTTTTCATTCTGAATAAGAAACAATTTGCTTAGAAAAATGGTTCATAATCCATCAACTGTGCTTTGATATGAAGATTTAATAAGATTCTTTTGCTAGTTTTCTGCCTCACTTATTTCAAAAACAGTTTTTTTTTCTGTAAAACGACGATCAAGAGTTTATTATCTCTAATTCAAAATGTTGCCTTTCTTTCTAGCTTAGTATCATTAATAATATTGTGGCCATTGTTTGTCGGGATCTCGCTTACCTCACCATGAGCTGACCAGGTCGCTGACGTTGGTAAAAACTTGGTCAAGAATGTTATTGCAACTTGTTGGTACATCAACCACTTGGTTCAGGAGGATGTGTTCAGACAAGAAACCTCTTTCCTCACCATGTCCTACCAAGATACCTGCAGTCTACAGTAGGACTGTTAAAGTCACCTACGGTAATATCTCGTTTACACAACTGATTGAATTCAGTTGTATAGAACTGTCATGCTCATCCTTCGATTTCCGAAGATAATGTATGGCTTATTTCTGTTTCTCTCAGCTAAATCAAAACACTGCGAGCCGTAATATTCAGCATCCAGCTTATTCGCTTCATATGATCCTAAGGAATTATCAGAACAAATCAAGACGCCTCCCCTCTGCCTTGTGAGGAATATTAGGGAGCGATTAACATTCAGATATTCAACGGGCAGATGTTTGTATTCGTTTATGTATCTGAGATAACAATGATATTCTGTAACAGGATGACAGCATACGATACAAGCATCTTAACGTTTAACATTATTTTTTAACATGATGTTCCTCGTGTTAGTATATGTTAACTTATTTTCCCTCGCGATTTTCTTTTTTTTTATCATGGCCTTGGGAATCATGTGTCTGGGCCCAATTTACAGGTTTGGGTAATTGATGCTATGTGTACATCAGTCAGACCCACCCTCTTTGTTCTGATCTGACTTGACCTAAAAGCAGTGGGATGGAAAATCCCGTGTAGATCTGGTCAGTGATCTCTGGCTGATCCGACCCTGCCCATGCCAGGCAGGGTCGAGTTACCTGACCCTCAGCCACCACCCCCTGGGGTCCCTGCATCAGTTGTCTCCTGTACTGCCTGACTAACGCATCTGTTTGTGTCTCTGTTGAACATATACCCAGCATCCTCCTGATGGTACCCTGCCAAGGAAGGCTTTTCCCTTCCTGTATAGATGGAAGCCGTCCATACAATAGAGTTTTTCTATTCCAAAACGGTTCCAGAGATCCATATAAAACTCCCCTCCACCCAACAGAGAGGCTAAAGATGACTCTTGATACCATTATTCCATCTCAAATGCAGAAATCTACGTTGCATCTTGGCAGTCATCCTGATATGACGAGCTTTCCACAGCTCTCCCTGAACTTAGTGATGAGTCTTATACCTTCGTGCTGTTTTCTTTCATCTGCCTCTGACTGTGTTGCTGCTCCCCACCTGAACAATGAGTAGCGTTCCCTTAGAAGCTTTCAAGACAGTATGGTTAAGTGTCCACAAGCTATCCCCTACCTTGGCCCACCACACCATCAACCCGTCCCTGTAGTACCCTTAGCTCAGTACTCATGGTTGTGATGTCTTATTGGGGAGCCAGAATCATCCTTTACTTCCTCCTTCAAAGCACTGAAACTTATTCAGGTCAGTGAACTGCTTTTGGCTGACAGGTTCTTCCTAGCTGGTTGAAAGATACGACCGTCTTCAACCTTAATCACCAGTCCTCGTCTGTAAGTTGTTTAACCTTACCAGTGAAGGCTGCTTCCCTCTGTACACTCAACTTCTGATGTGGGTTGCAGAATACTCGTGATATGTACTCATATTTACCAGGGGATCCGTTAGCGTGGTCACATTTACCGTTGGGAGAGGTAAGGCGAGGAGCTGGGTGCCATGTTTGGTGATTGGTTGACCCAGGGAGACACCAGAGACAAGTTCACTCTCGACTCAGGTCAGAGCTGAACTTGCTGTTGACTGGGCTGTGTTGTGGAGGTTGGTACTGGAACTTGGTAACGGTGTGAGGTGTTAGTGGGTACAACACTGGCGCTTGGTAACGGTGTGCAGTGGTTGGGGAGAGGACGTAGTTGTTGGTAACGATGTGTGGTGGCCTTAGGGCGAACAGAGTAGTAGATGGGTTGACTATGGAAAGGTGTAACGAGCGAGGCCACTACGGAGGATATGGTGGGTGGGGCAACCATGGTGGAGTATGGTGGATAGAGCCAACCATGAGGGAGTGTGGTGGGCAGGGTGAACACGTGGAAGTGAAGTGGATGGGGTGACCTTAGGGGATTGTGTTGAGTAAGTCCACCACAGGGGAGTGTGTTGTGTGGGGTGACCTTGGGAGAATATGATGGGCCATTATGGGGGAGTGTGTTGGAGGGGTGATTAAGAGAATGTGTGGTGGTTAGGATGACCATAGGGGAGGATGATGGGTGGGGTGACCCCTGTGTGAATGCGGTAGTTGGGATGACCACGTTGGGGTGCGGTGGGTAGGATGACCATGTGGGAATGTGGGTGGGGCGAACATGGGGTAGTGTGGTGGGTAGGGTCACCATGGGGTAGTGTGGTGGGTAGGGTCACCATGGGGTAGTGTGGTGGGTAGGGTCACCATGGGGTAGTGTGGTGGGTGGGGCGAACATGGGGTAGTGTGGTGGGTAGGGTCACCATGGGGTAGTGTGGTGGGTGGGGTCACCATGGGGTAGTGTGGTGGGTGGGGTCACCATGGGGTAGTGTGGTGGGTGGGTCACCATGGGGTAGTGTGATGGGTAGGGTCACCATGGGGTAGTGTGGTGGGTAGGGGTCACCATGGGGTAGTGTGGTGGGTGGGGTCACCATGGGGTAGTGTGGTGGGTGGGGTCACCATGGGGTAGTGTGGTGGGTGGGGTCACCATGGGGTAGTGTGGTGGGTAGGGTCACCATGGGGTAGTGTGGTGGGTAGGGTCACCATGGGGTAGTGTGGTGGGTAGGGTCACCATGGGGTAGTGTGGTGGGTGGGGTCACCATGGGGTAGTGTGGTGGGTGGGGTCACCATGGGGTAGTGTGGTGGGTGGGGTCACCATGGGGTAGTGTGGTGGGTGGGGTCACCATGGGGTAGTGTGGTGGGTGGGGTCACCATGGGGTAGTGTGATGGGTGGGGTCACCATGGGGTAGTGTGATGGGTGGGGTCACCATGGGGTAGTGTGATGGGTGGGGTCACCATGGGGTAGTGTGATGGGTGGGGTCACCATGGGGTAGTGTGGTGGGTGGGGTCACCATGGGGTAGTGTGGTGGGTGGGGCGAACATGGGGTAGTGTGGTGGGTGGGGTCACCATGGGGTAGTGTGGTGGGTGGGGTCACCATGGGGTAGTGTGGTGGGTGGGGTCACCATGGGGTAGTGTGGTGGGTGGGGTCACCATGGGGTAGTGTGATGGGTGGGGTCACCATGGGGTAGTGTGGTGGGTGGGGTCACCATGGGGTAGTGTGGTGGGTGGGGTCACCATGGGGTAGTGTGGTGGGTGGGGTCACCATGGGGTAGTGTGGTGGGTGGGGTCACCATGGGGTAGTGTGGTGGGTGGGGTCACCATGGGGTAGTGTGGTGGGTGGGGTCACCATGGGGTAGTGTGGTGGGTGGGGTCACCATGGGGTAGTGTGGTGGGTGGGGTCACCATGGGGTAGTGTGGTGGGTGGGGTCACCATGGGGTAGTGTGATGGGTGGGGTCACCATGGGGTAGTGTGGTGGGTGGGGTCACCATGGGGTAGTGTGGTGGGTGGGGTCACCATGGGGTAGTGTGGTGGGTGGGGTCACCATGGGGTAGTGTGGTGGGTGGGGTCACCATGGGGTAGTGTGGTGGGTGGGGTCACCATGGGGTAGTGTGGTGGGTGGGGTCACCATGGGGTAGTGTGGTGGGTGGGGTCACCATGGGGTAGTGTGGTGGGTGGGGTCACCATGGGGTAGTGTGGTGGGTGGGGTCACCATGGGGTAGTGTGGTGGGTGGGGTCACCATGGGGTAGTGTGGTGGGTGGGGTCACCATGGGTAGTGTGGTGGGTGGGGTCACCATGGGGTAGTGTGGTGGGTGGGGTCACCATGGGGTAGTGTGGTGGGTGGGGTCACCATGGGGTAGTGTGGTGGGTGGGGTCACCATGGGGTAGTGTGGTGGGTGGGGTCACCATGGGGTAGTGTGGTGGGTGGGGTCACCATGGGGTAGTGTGGTGGGTGGGGTCACCATGGGGTAGTGTGGTGGGTGGGGTCACCATGGGGTAGTGTGGTGGGTGGGGTCACCATGGGGTAGTGTGGTGGGTGGGGTCACCATGGGGTAGTGTGGTGGGTGGGGTCACCATGGGGTAGTGTGGTGGGTGGGGTCACCATGGGGTAGTGTGGTGGGTGGGGTCACCATGGGGTAGTGTGGTGGGTGGGGTCACCATGGGGTAGTGTGGTGGGTGGGGTCACCATGGGGTAGTGTGGTGGGTGGGGTCACCATGGGGTAGTGTGGTGGGTGGGGTCACCATGGGGTAGTGTGGTGGGTGGGGTCACCATGGGGTAGTGTGGTGGGTGGGGTCACCATGGGGTAGTGTGGTGGGTGGGGTCACCATGGGGTAGTGTGGTGGGTGGGGTCACCATGGGGTAGTGTGGTGGGTGGGGTCACCATGGGGTAGTGTGGTGGGTGGGGTCACCATGGGGTAGTGTGGTGGGTGGGGTCACATGGGGTAGTGTGGTGGGTGGGGTCACCATGGGGTAGTGTGGTGGGTGGGGTCACCATGGGGTAGTGTGGTGGGTGGGGCGAACATGGGGTAGTGTGGTGGGTGGGGTCACCATGGGGTAGTGTAGGTGGGTGGGGTCACCATGGGGTAGTGTAGTGGGTGGGGTCACCATGGGGTAGTGTAGTGGGTGGGGTCACCATGGGGTAGTGTGATGGGTGGGGTCACCATGGGGTAGTGTGATGGGTGGGGTCACCATGGGGTAGTGTGGTGGGTGGGGTCACCATGGGGTAGTGTGGTGGGTGGGGTCACCATGGGGTAGTGTGGTGGGTGGGGTCACCATGGGGTAGTGTGGTGGGTGGGGTCACCATGGGGTAGTGTAGTGGGTGGGGTCACCATGGGGTAGTGTGGTGGGTGGGGTCACCATGGGGTAGTGTGGTGGGTGGGGTCACCATGGGGTAGTGTGATGGGTGGGGTCACCATGGGGTAGTGTGATGGGTGGGGTCACCATGGGGTAGTGTGATGGGTGGGGTCACCATGGGGTAGTGTGATGGGTGGGGTCACCATGGGGTAGTGTGGTGGGTGGGGTCACCATGGGGTAGTGTGGTGGGTGGGGTCAACATGGGGTAGTGTGATAGGTAGGGTCACCATGGGGTAGTGTGGTGGGTGGGGTCACCATGGGGTAGTGTGGTGGGTGGGGTCACCATGGGGTAGTGTAGTGGGTGGGGTCACCATGGGGTAGTGTAGTGGGTGGGGTCACCATGGGGTAGTGTGGTGGGTGGGGTCACCATGGGGTAGTGTGGTGGGTGGGGTCACCATGGGGTAGTGTGATGGGTGGGGTCACCATGAGGTAGTGTGATGGGTGGGGTCACCATGATGAGTGCGGAGAAAGACGGGTCAACAACCTGGTTGGAACGATGGTGCGGGAGAGAGGTGGAGGGTCATGGAGTCTCTCTCTCTCTCTCTCTCTCCGGGGGTAAGGAGCCTCACTCTTGATGCCGGCGTTAATTAGTGTGTTTGTTGGTTTGCAGTTGTGTTTGTGGATATTTGTTTGTGTTTATAGCTCGCTAGATGTGCTTGTAGGTATCCGCTTGTGTCAGTAGATATTTGGTTATGTCTGTAGGTGTCTGGTTATGTCTGGAGGTGTCTGGTTATGTTTGTAGAGATTTGGTTGTGTTTGTAGAGATTTGGTTGCGCATGTAGATGTTGACGGGTTTTGGTATACCCCTGGTCATGTATAATGTTCTTTGGTTGTGCTCCTGTCACCGGGGTGCAGGTGTGGTGGTGGTGATGGTGCAGCCAAGGATCATAGTGCACGTATGATAGTGATGGTGTAGCCAAGGATCATGATCCACGTATGATAGTGATGCTGTAGCCAAGGATAGTGTTGCAGGTGTGGAAGTGATAGCGTATATAAGAACTGTGGTGAAGGTGTGGCGGTGATGGTGTAACCAAAGACCATGGTGCAGGTGTGGTGATGATGGTGTAACCAAAGACCATGGTGCAGGTGTGGTGATGATGGTGCAACCATGAACCATGGTGCAGGTGTCATCATGACAACGTGGGAGACACGGGAAGAGACGTCAGTAAACGAATCTTCGGAGCTGACTTGTGAGAGAAGGACATAATAAAAGTGATGTTTTCGTACACGTAATAAATTTTGACTGTGGTATTAATTTCAGCAACTGCAACATTGCTTTTAAATCTAATAATTATGTCAAACGCAAAATGGTCGAATCCAGTCTTATTAGCTATGTGTATAATTGTAAAGTATCTGAGGTGTCAATTGTAACCCAACAAAATTATATGTAATAAGGTTAAGAAATATGTAAACCTGCCTACAGGCTTAGCATGAGTGGATGGGGTCACTTAATCACTTGGCATGGTAAAGTGTCATGATAGGTCAAGTAACGGGTCGTGTCAGGGGAAGATCTCACATGTATAAATGTAACTTGGTTCCTCTCTGTTCCTGATGTTATTCCAACTGAGAAAGGCTTATGAAAAGCCGAAACTGTAATGGTTTTCAAAAAATGAATCATGTCTCCGCCAAGTGTGGTTTTAACCTTTATACTTTATCACGACCATATATATATATATATATATATATATATATATATATATATATATATATATATATATATATACATATATATATATATATATATATATATATATATATATATATATATATATATATATATATATATATATATGATCAAGTAAATTTCTTTCAATCCACAGGGAAATGAAGCACGATAAGTTCCCAAGTGCACTTTCGTGTAATAATCACATCATTAAGGGAGATACAAGAAAGAAATATCTCCCCTGATGATGTGATCATTGCATGATATTGCACTTGGGAACGTATCGTGTTTCATTTCCCTGTGGATTATTAGAAATATATATATATATATATATATATATATATATATATATATATATATATATATATATATATATATATATATATATATATATATATATATATATATTTATATATATATTTATATATTTATATATGTATATATATATATATATATATATATATATATATATATATATATATATATATATATATATATATATATATATATATGTATATATATATATATATATATATATATATATATATATATATATATATATATATATATATATATATATATGTAATGCCTTCACCCTCTCAATCTCAACTCTCCCATGGATGGGTACAGCTTCCCATATGCACTCTAAGAAACTCATAACTCTAGTTTGAAGACTCACCTTTGTCTTCCTTGCTTTTATGAAAAATGACATCTCACCATGACCCATACATACGCTGAAAATTTTAAAGTGACCAGTCAACAACACAGTCACCCACTTTCTTAAGAAATTCAACTGCAATACCATCCACTCCAGCAGCCTTGTCACATTTCATCATAGGCAAAGCTTTCACCACTTCTCTCCTCACCAAGCCACTCTCCATGACTCTCACTTCGCGTACCACAACGACTAAAACACCCTACTTCTGCCATCCAGTCATCACACACATTCAACAGTACCTCAAATTACTCACTCCATTTCCTCATTTCATGACTACCTGTGATCACTTCCCCATTTGTCCTCTTCACCGATGTTCCTGCTTGTTCTCTTGTTTTTCTCACAATATCAACTTCTTTCCACGATATCTTATTTTCCCTGAAGTTTGCTCTTACTTTATCACTTTAATTCTCATGTGTCCTTCTTAAACCCCTGCACCTTCCTCTTTACCTCCTGCTGCTTTCTACTTTACATCCCCCAATCATTTGCACCCTTATTCTATATATACCTTCCAAATAACTCTTTTCTTTCCTGAGCACCTTTCCTTGCCATCGTATCTCTATCAATTCTAAGCTCCCCGCCTTCCACCTTATGCATGCCACACGCATCTCTCGCACTACTTCCCTAAATCCTTCCACTCCTCATCCACTCCCCCTAGATTTGTTTACTCTCACCTTTTCCCATTCTACACTTAGTCTCTCCTTATTTCCAAGCTGACTGACTAACACTACTCTTTTCTCGTTTCTTCTTTTCCGCCTCCACAAGATAATGATCAATACATCGCACCAGCTGCATCTCTTAGCACATTCACATCTGAAAGTCTCTTTTGCACGCCTTTCAATGAGTATTTATTCCAGTGCAGACTGCTGACCATCTTTCCTATTTGTGTATGTCCCCCATTTTAAACAATCACCAGTCCCTTTTCAGCACACAGTTCTACGAACTGTTCACCATTTCCATTCACAGAACCGGATACCCCATACCGCCTAAGCATACCCTTAACTGCCACATTACTCAGCTTCTCGTTTAATAGCCGGTCTCGTACGTCAAAACTGCTGACACACTCAAGCTGCTCTCAAAGCACTTGTCTCTCATGATTTTTCTACTCGTGGTCAGGTGCATAAGCACAATGAATCATCTGTTTCTCGAAGTTCACTTTCATTTTCACCCACATATATATATATATATATATATATATATATATATATATATATATATATATATATATATATATATGTGTGTGTGTGTGTGTGTGTGTGTGTGTGTGTGTGTGTGTGTGTGTGTGTTTCTATGAGTCCACGGGGAAAATGAAACACGATAAGTTCCCAAGTGCACTTTCGTGTAATAATCACATCATCAGGGAAGGCACAAGAGAGAAATATAAGTCAGTTGATATACATCGAAGAGACGAAGCTAGGATTCGTCTCTTCGATGTATATCAACTGACTTATATTTCTCTCTTGTGCCTTCCCTGATGATGTGATTATTACACGAAAGTGCACTTGGGAACTTATCGTGTTTCATTTTCCCCGTGGACTCATAGGAATATCTTGATCACACGCAAAATTGTGATCCTTTCCAACATATATGTATATATATATATATATATATATATATATATATATATATATATATATATATATATGTGTGTGTGTGTGTGTGTGTGTGTGTGTGTGTGTGTGTGTGTGTACTGTAGTTTGTTTCTTTTATACATGATGTTTGCGTTTTATATTTTATATCCAAATTTGTGACGCAGTTTTTTATCTCATCTTTGTAGATTCCTGATGATGCCTTTGTGAAGGCGAGAGTTTGAAGGACATGTAATGAATGATTTTGGACAACTGGTGTATGAGCGCCCACCTAATGGTAGAACAATACTGAGAAAATTATAACACATAAAAAGATTGATAACTGTAATATGCTGTTGTATTCAATTATATGTGCATATTACAGTTATATTGATCGGGAGAATATTGATCTGGAGAAAGCGCAAGTTAGGTTTGACAGTGATGCCTAGTTTAAGACGCTACGAATGTGTGATGTGGGAAGAAAGCCACGAGGAATAGTGAGTTTTTATCAAGAGCGTAAGGCGTGTGTGTGTGTGTGTGTGTGTGTGTGTGTGTGTGTGTGTGAGTAAGAACGCAATAAGGACAAGTACTTTCAGGTGAAGGTGGGTTTGCCTCATGGATATGGTGTCAGTTCAGCGTCGTAATCTGTTTATCAATGGGGCAGTGAAGGAAGTAAATGGAGAAAGGAGCGGGCCTGCATTATGCGGGAGGTGGGGGAACCTGGGAGGTGAGTCACTTATTCTTTGTGGATGACGCGGCCTTTGTGGTAGACTCGAGTCAGAAACTACGGCAGCTGGTGTCTGAGTTCGGGAGTGTGTGAAAGGAGGAAGTTGAGATTTAATGTAAATAAAAGTAAGACTCATCAAGTGGTGACGGGTTGATTTGAGTGTAAGTTTGAATGGAGAGACCTGGAGAAAGTGTTGTGATTTATATACCTTGAAATGAACTTGATAATGTAGGAAAATATAAGAGGCGAAGTGAATCATGGTATGGGTGAAAGAACAAAGTTTGTGGGTGCATTTAGGATTATTGAAGAAGTGGTTCCTTCTCTGTGTAATGGTTTTGTCGCCCCAGCAGCACTATACTGGTGCAAGTCGTGAGCTTTGAACAAAAAAGAACAGGAGAGGACGTAGGTGTAGTGGAAGTGACATGCGTGAGGACAGTATGTGGTGTGAGCAGGGATGAATGTGTAAGAAGTTTTAGCGTACGAGAGGTGGAGTAAAGAGCTACTCAGATATGACCGAGATAGCTGAATGGGATGTGTTGGAGTGGTGTGGTCATGTAGGTGTAAGTTAAGGGAGACTGGCAGTGAGGATATAAGTTTCAGAAGCGTGGGGAGCAAGGAGGAGGGAGAGACCTTATAGGATATGAGAAGGTGGAGTGAAAGATGCTTTGAGATATCGGGGCCTGAACAAACAGGAGGGTGAGAGCCTGGCAAGGGTTAAAGCGAATTGGAGCTATGTGGTATACGGGGGTTGACATATCGTCAGTAGGCTGAACCAGGGTATATGAAGGGGTCAATGGGGGAACCACGGAAAGGTCTGTGGGGCTTTGCTGTGGCTAAGGAACTATGGTCTCGGTGCATCATACATGACAGCGAGTGTGGATGTGGCCAAATGACGGCGTTCTTTGTTCCTGGCACTACATTGCCATGTAAGTAACTCAAAGTACTATAAAAGAGAATATATATATATATATATATATATATATATATATATATATATATATATATATATATATATATATATATATATATATGTGTGTGTGTGTGTGTGTGTGTGTGTGTGTGTGTGTGTGTGTGTGTGTGTGTATACGTATATTGATATTTTCTCAAGTGTTTGTTATTTATATTCAACGTTGGACGTCACCTGATCTGTGTATTGACAGCTGATCAGTTGCCAGATGATCTAAGTCCACAGTAGACGGTCCTCACACCTCCTGCTGGATCACCGGTGAAGTCCATTAAAGGAGGAAGAGGAGGAGGAGGAGGAGGAGGTAACCCACCCTGACAACTGCAGTAGCAGCAGCAGCAGCAACATGAACGCCGACCTCTCCGTGAGGACCAGCCTTCAGCAGTATAGAGGGGCCGAAGACCTGACTACTGATCACTCAACCTTACTCCCTCCCACCACCCGGGTCTGTCTCTGACAACAGCGTCTTCACTTTTCCTGAAAATTGTCTTGAACTACAGGAACAGCTGGACGGGAATCGTGCTACGTTTACTGCTGGCGATATTTATGAGACGAAGTCCCGAGCGACTGGATCAGTTCCCACAGTGAGAGGCTCCTCTTGGTCAATGTTTATGAAGGGCTGTAAATGCGGATGTGGGTAGCCAGGGTGGGGACTTGATAGTGTGTGTGTGTGTGTGTGTGTGGAGAAAGTGCGGGGACAAACGTGTGTTGACGTCCGTGAGGAAGGCATACTAAGGATAGGAGTGCGTGTGGTGGAAGAGTGCGAACATGAGAGTACAGAGGAGTAAGAATGGTAGTGTGTGTGGAGAGTGTTGTGGGGACTCGGTCTCTGGAGCGAGCACTGTACGGTCGTGTGGTAGAGTGTGGTGGGGTGAGCTCGTGTAGGAGAGAAGTGCGTGCGTGCCGGTGTGACGTGTAAGGAGTGAGTGCGTGCAAATGTGAAGTGTGTGGAATGAGTGCATACAGGTGAGAGGTGTGTACAGTGAGTGCATGCAGGGGAGACGTGTTTAGGGTGACTACATGCAGATGAGAAGTGTGTTGGATAAGTGCGTGCGTGTGAGAAGTGTGTGGGGTGAGTGTATGCAGGTGAGGTGTGGAGTGAGTGCGTGCAGTTGAGAAGTATGTGTGTGTGTGTGTGTGTGTGTGTGTATGTGTGTGTGTGTGTGTGTGTGTGTGTGTGTGTGTGTGTGTGTGTGTGTGTGTGTGTGTACTGGGTTTCCCCCCCCCCCCTCCCTGGGAGAGTGCGTTGCCCCCTAGACGTGATAACAAGGTGTGTTGATGCTGTCCTGGGGCACTACTGGTATATGGTAGAGTGTGTTACCACTGTCTGTGTTCAATAAGACATAGTGGCCCAGGTAGTGGTCGGTGTATGGTAGAGTGCATCACATAGTCTCCCATCAGTATGCTAGTATGTTGCTAAAGGTGGTGGTATGAGGAAGCACAAATATACTGCATTAAAGTGTGTCTTATTATAAGAGTGGTGTGAGAGTGCGGGAACTGGTCTAGAGAGTGTGTATTACAGAGTATTACATAGCCTTCCATCCCGGACCCACCAGCACCAGAGTGTGTTTCAGCGTAGAGTTCGTTCATTAGAACTGTTGCAGAAGTCAAGCATAAGATTGAGTGCTTATCCACCATGTAGCCGCCGAAGGTAGTGTGTGTGGTAAGGTAGGTTAGTTGTGAATGTGTGTGTGTGTGTGTGTGTGTGTGTGTGTGGCGGGATGGTTGGCTGACACACTTCTGGTAGGAGTCAGCAACCCTGGCGTCATTCACCCTCCCTCCCGTCCTGTCAGCCACAGGTCCGCCTCCTTGCCTTTCCCGGGTCTTCCCTCAGTTTCTCTTTCCCCTGCTGCTGCTGCTGCTTGACTGGATGTTTTATTTATCGACTTAGGCCACGGGGGTTATGGCGTCCCACGTGATTAGCCTGTTCCTGGTGTACAGATACTTTTATAAGTTTTTTTTCTTTCAGTGAAGATAATGTGATTCACCAGTTTCACTGCTTTTCGTGAGAGACAGAACCCCGCTGTCACTGTGGACGGTCGTAGGGAATTCTCCATTAAGTCGGAAAAAAAATTCAAGACAAAGAAAGTTTTTCCCGCAATTACCCAACAAAGGAGAGCTTGCCGCCTCCTGCCCGTAGCGGTATTCCTTTCGCCTTAGTTTCCGTTGAGGGAGGGAGGGAGGCAGCGAGCGAGCAGTGACCGACCGCGGGGTGCCGCCCGCTGGCGGCCGGTCGACCCTGATGGCCACCGCTGCCAGCCCGGCCAATTACACCACCAACACCACGGTCGCTCTACCTACCTACCTGCCTGCCTGTCGACCAGGCTCCTCCCTCCCCTCCTCCATGCTCTCCACCCGGCAGGAACTCTTACTGTCTAAATAAAGCTATCAGGGATGTCTAGTGCCTCACGCTGAGTAGAATTAAAGACAAAAAAAAACCTTGTACTTGACGAGCATGGAGTGGTGCTTCCATCGTACCTGGACAACAGAACAACACAGGGATGTCTGATCCTTCACGAGGGGGAAAATATGCCAGGCGTTCGGTCCCACTGACTCAGGATGAGTGTAAACTTTGGCCTGCGGCAGACCTGGAAGTGAGACGGAAGTGAGGTGCCGCATTGCCATGGTCTTCCCTCGCACTTCCGGTTGTCTTGTGTTCCTTGACTGGCTCAGATTTATGGTCTTGTTTACTTCATGTTGACGCGCTCTTGTTGTTCTTGTTGGAACGAATAAATACAGATGTTTGAGTAGCAAATGTATGCGCCAGGCGTAAGGTAAAGTTGATAATGGAAAACCAGCGTTCACTTTACACTCTTTACGTTGTAAAACTCCTTTTGTTATACATTATGTCTATAAACGTCATTGTCACTATGCCTGTTACTAAGGTGATCTTAGTAAGTCTCTGAGGCTAAACAAGGGATAGGTCTGCAGCTCTAGTAGATAACAGTGGTTCCAAGTGCAGCTGGTGGTAGTGGTGGTCCAGGTATTACTGGTGGTAGTGGTCCAGGTGCTGGTGGAGGTAGTGGTCCAGGTGCTGGTGGTAGTAGTGGTCCAGGTGCTGGTGGAGGTAGTGGTCCAGGTGCTGGTGGAGGTAGTGGTCCAGGTGCTGGTGGAGGTAGTGGTCCAGGTATTCCTGTTGGTAGACGTCCAGGTGCTGATGGTAGTAGTGGTCCAGGTGCTGGTGGTAGTAGTGGTCCAGGTATTACTGGTGGTAGACGTCCAGGTGTTGCTGGTGGTAGTGGTCCAGGTGCTGGTGGAGGTAGTGGTCCAGGTGCTGGTGGTAGTAGTGGTCCAGGTGCTGAATCATTCGTCAGTTTACATGTTATGTAAAGTGTACAGCAGTTGAACAACAGTGATTGGATTACGTATCAAGATATACAACAAATGAAGTATTTGGAATAAGCCAAGTTATTATAATTCTCAGTTATCCGAGGAAGAACATTGTTGTGGATGAAATGTATTCACATATCTCGTAATATTTGGTAAGAATCATCTCTGTCTATTCTACAAGAGTCAAGTATTTCAAGTTGCAGGTTGTGGGAAAATTCTTAGTCGGCAAAGTTTACATTTGGTCTGTTCACGATCAACATGAGAGGCTCACTTCCATGGGTATCTGTAGGTCAACCTAGGTTAGACGAGAACAGCAAGGTGTCTACTGATCGAATGTTGGGGTGAAGAGAGTGGTGAGAGTAAGTGAGCTTGGAAAGGAGACTTGTGTGAGGAAATATGGCAAAAGGTGAGAGCAAATGACGTAAGGGGAGTGGGGGAGGAATGGAATGAATTTAGGGAAGCAGTGATGGCTTGCGCAAAAGATGCTTGTGGCATGAGGAAGGTGGAGTTGGGCAAATTAGAAAGGGTAGTGAGTGGTGGGATGAAGAAGTAAGATTGTTAGTGAAAGAGAAGAGAGAGGTGTTTGGACGATTGTTGCAGGGAAGTAGTGCAAATGACTGGGAGATGTATAAAAGAAAGCGGCAGGAGGTCAAGAGAAAGGTGCAAGAGGTGAAAAAGAAGGCAAATGAGAGTTTGGGTGAGATACTATCATTATATTTTAGGGAGAATAAAAAGATATTTTGGAAGGAAGTAAATATAGAGTGTAAGACAAGAGAACAAATGGGAACATCAGTGAAGGGGGCAAATGAGGAGGTAATAACAATTAGTGGTGAAGTGAGAAGGAGATGGAGTGAGTATTTTGAAGGTTTATTGAATGTGTTTGATAATAGAGTGGCAGATATAGGGTGTTTTGGTCGAGGTGGTGGAGTATTCTTGGGAAATTATGTGGGAGGGTATTTATTGAGAGGGTAAAGGTATGTACAGAACATCAGATTGGGGAAGAGAGGTGTGGTTTTAGAGGTGGTAGAGGATGTGTGGATCAGGTGTTTGCTTTGAAGAATGTATGTGGGAAATACTTAGAAAAACAGATGTATTTGTATGTAGCATTTATGGCATATGATAGGGTTGATAGAGATGCTTTGTGGAAGGTATTAGGAATATATGGTGTGGGAGGTAAGTTGGTAGAAGCAGTGGAAAGATTTTATTAAGGATGTTAGGCATGTGTACGAGTAGGAAGAGAGGAAAGTGGTTGGTTCCCAGTGAATGTCGGTTTGTGGCAGGGGTGCATGATGTCTCCATGGTTGTTAATTTGTTTATGGATGGGGTTGTTAGGGAGGTGAATGTAAGAGTTTTGGAGAGAGGGGCAAGTATGCAATCTGTTGTGGATGAGAGGGCTTGGGAAGTGAGTCATGGCTTGAGTGTGGTAACGGGCGTTGTTATGTACTCTCATTGCTAACTCTGGCTAGGACCTGAGTAGAGGTAATGGGAGAAAGATGGGAGAACCCTTATATCAAAGAGGTTAACTTCCCATGGGGCAAGATAGTGCTGTTGTTATCTCTCATGGTAGAGTTCATGAATACCATAAATTCTAAGCCCAGCAGCAGTTGTAGTGACGCATCTGAACGGATATCTCCCACCTGAGAAGGTCTAGAAGGCTTATTTTACATGGATTGGGATGTGCTTGTCTGACCATCCCAGGAAGAAGATAGTTTCAGTTATTCTGTCTCCGATGCTAGGGAGACCAAGATCTTTCCTCAAGTTTCGAATCTTTGTTATTTTATTGTAGCCAAGAATGATTCTCATAGCTTCATTTTGTATTTTCTCGAGCCATTTAGACCTTCTCTCAGGCGCTGGAGCAAGCAGACGCCCGACGTAATCAATCATACAGCGGATGTGAGCGATGGACATCATTTTAACAATTCTGACATTGACGCCAGGCTGAAGGTTGGGGCCAGCCACAGCTCTGGGTGCCTCAAGCCTCTCTTTACATTGATGGTTAAGTTACAACGGCATCAAGTGTTTGTACCTCTAACTCAAGATACTGGTACTTTCTTACATAATCCAGCAGGGACCCGTTATTCAACCATATCTCTCTGATGACACCACCTCTTTTAGGGTGACGTCCGTTGAGGATTTTGGTGTCCTCAGCATATATGGCAAGACTTAGCCTTTCATAAATATCTGACTCATGGTTGAGTAGAGTGTGTGCATTGTTATGCCCAGTTGTGTTAGTCAGGATATCGTCAACATAGCTAAGTATGTGGTGTTCGGTATTCGTTAGCATGGACTGAAGAAGAGCGTTGGTTAACATTTTGAACAAGGTGGGGATGAGCACACCGCTTAGTAGAGTTTAAACTCTTTGATTTAATTTCTGTTTCTCTAAAACAGAATAGATGATCTTTAGTTTGACAGGAAGCCAGAGATCCAGCGCGAAAGCCAGCCCCTTATATCCATTTTGGCAAGTTCATACAGGATCGTGTGTCGACTGGCAATGTCAAAAGCAGCTTTAAGGTCGAGGAAGGTGGTGTCATTGTACTCTGTCCGGAGAGATGAAATGGTGATGATGCTTTGATGTACATTCTCTTTTTGCATAAAGCCATATAGACTGGGAGACAGATGCTCCGTAGTTTTATGAAGCAGACGACTGAGTACCATCCTTTCAATGGTTTTACATAAACAAGTATGCAGGTTTAGAGGCATCAGGTTGGTTGGATTTGGGTATTGGAACGATGAAGCTGCTTGTCCAGGAAGATGGTAGAATTCCTGTCACATGGCTCATGTTATATAGTGCAGTAAGGGGATTGCCGGGTTCGTTGGGTAGGAGCAATACCGTCCATCTCCTGGGGACGTAGCTTTGTCTGTAGTCAGCGATGCGCCAAGCTCACATTCGGGGAAAAGGATATTGCAACCATCATGCCCCTTGTTCATCACGAAGTGAATCAGTCTATGTTCATGTGTGAGATTTAGTTTAACCTTCATCTCAGACAGTAGATTTGCAGAACTAGAATATTAAAGTTCATACAGATTTCTCAGTAAAAGATATCTTCGGCACAGCGTCTTTTCATGTAAGTGTGTTTGACGTTACGAAGAACAACTCAGGCGTGATTCCGAGCAGCGAAGCAACATCCATCCCAGTGAAAGTCAGTAAAGAAGCCGCACATGGATAACTACACAGCTCTCCCGCTGTGCTAAAGCTAGCTTTTCAGAGCAGAGATAGAGGGCAGGTGGTGTGCCCATCTACAAGATACGGAAATAAGATTCTGGTAAGAGAGCCATAAGGGGCAGTAATAATGTAATGACAGTGAGAGGTTTCAGAGGCAAAAATGAGATCGAATATGTTGGGAGAGAGTAGTCTTGACGGTAGGTCGGTCTGTGTTGTGTGTTTGATCGTCTGTGCCAGATCGTCAAGGAAGGAAAATGAGGAGGCCTCTCCTCCGCCGGGACCATCCCGGGTCGAGCCTAACCAATCGTTGTGGTATACATTCAGATCCCCTACACAGAGGATCTCAGCACGTGTATGTGAGGACGGCAGTATTTCGTGGTAGGCAGTTAGACTGGCGAAGAATCGTGTACAGCCAGAGTAGTTGTAGGAGCAGAGGATAAAAGAAACATAACAGCAAATTTATAGAGGGTTGAGAAGTTTTGAGCCGGATGGCATATAGATTAGGAACCCCCAAAATCCAAGAAGCAAGCGATGGGAGTTGTATTGCAAAAGGCGAAAACACCGTCCGTGGAATGGACACGATGGTAAAGTCAGACATTTGATAGTGTACAGGAGAATCATCCATGGAAGAAAGTTGAGTTTCAGAGAAGAGATCAGTGGAAGACGTGGACGGATGGTGTTACACAGAGGGACTGTTATACTTGAGACTGGCAACGTTGTAGCTATGAATAAAGAAAGAGTTGGGTCAAGCAGGTGTGTGGGAGAATGCAGTCATCAGTAGTGAGGTAGTGGTTCAGGTACTAGTGGGGCCAGTGGTTCAGGTACTGGTGGGCCCAGTGGTTCAGGTACTAGTGGGGCCAGTGGTTCAGGTACTAGTGGGGCCAGTGGTTCAGGTACTGGTGGGCCCAGTGGTTCAGGTACTAGTGGGCCCAGTGGTTCAGGTACTGGTGGGCCCAGTGGTTCAGGTACTGGTGGGCCCAGTGGTTCAGGTACTAGTGGGGCCAGTGGTTCAGGTACTGGTGGGGCCAGTGGTCCAGGGTCCAGGTGCAGCTGGGGGTGTTGAGGTAGGTGGTGCTGGAGCTGGTGAAGGTAAACAGTGGGGAAGACAAGAGAGGAGGCGAGGGGAAGACTGGTTGGGTGAAGACATCAGAGACGCGGCGAGAGTGGTGATGAAGCCAACGTTAGAGAGAGAGAGAGAGAGAGAGAGAGAGAGAGAGAGAGAGAGAGAGAGAGAGAGAGAGAGAGAGAGAGAGAGAGAGGCCTTGACGTTATAGAATACAAGGATTGACAGCATACTTGGTGAGACGTTGATCATCTTGAAGACACACACACACACACATACGAGAGGCGGGGCTGAGGAGGAAAATGGCGAGAGGAAAAATTGCCGAAGTCAAAAAAAAAAAGATAGATGAGAGATTTTTACAGTCATGAAAATACAAAAGTTAAGAAGTGATGAATTTGGTGACGAGAGAGAAATTGATGAAAACAAGAGTGAGAAGTTGTTAGAATATCGTTTAGAATAGGACGAATGAAGACAGGAAGTATATGAAGACAAGGCTTACATACGACTGAAAGGAAAATGAAGAAATCTGAAGCGAACTCGCTAGATGAGAGTTAATGATGAGGAAGACAAAATGTAGGACAAGCGATAAAGTAACTTTCATAGAAGCTGTTGAAGGCGCAAGAAGGTAAGGAAGAGACAGGGGCTCGAACCCTGGTATGATGAAGACAAAATTTGGACAAAACAACAGTAGAGAAAATGTTACAGATGAGAACAAGAAGAAAAAGACTGAAGACAATGTAAATGACTGAGAATCAAAACGAGCGAGAGAGACGAATTATACTGAAGACAAGGACGAAGGACTTCGATGCAGACAAGAGTAAATTAATGTAAACGTGAAGACAAGAACGAAAGATAGAAACACAGTTGAACGAGATAGATGAAGACAAAAATGCTGAACATCTGTGAAAACAAGAGCGCATGAGTGAAGACAAATAATGAACACAGTCACGAGGAACGCTGATGAAGACAAGAAAACAAGAGCCAGGCATTGAGCCAGTAAGCTGGTACAGTGATGAATACGACTATACAAGAAAATAACACATAAACGAGACGATAGTAAAATAGGCTAAATAGGGAAGAAGACATAAAGAAATAAACATGAAAAGATGACAAGAGAAAAGAATGATGGAGATAGTGAAGAAAGGGTAAAGACAGGGGCGATGGAAGATAGTGAAGAAAGAGTAAAGATAGGGGCGATGGGAGATATTGTTTCAAGACAAGAGGAAGACAAGCACCTTATGCGGAGTGGAAGCCACGAGTGATGATCAAGATAGACCAGTCATAAACTCAGGAGGAAGACCGTCATGAAGGTATGAGCAGGGAGGGAGACATCCACGGCAGGGAAGAATGAGGAAGACAACGAGACGCAGCAAGAACGGGGAAGAAGGTGAAGCAAAACAAGAATGAGGAAGACAAGGAAATAAGAGACGAACTAGGAAGACGAGGGACCATTACAAGAACAAGGAAGACAAGAAAGCAAAACAAGAACAAGGAAGACAGGAAAGCAAAACAAGAACAAGGAAAATAAGAAAGTAATATAACAACGAGAACAAGAAAACTTAACAAGAACAAGGAAGACAAGAAAGCATAAGAAGAACAAGGGAGACAGGAAAGCAAAACAAGAACAAGGAAGACAAGAAAGCAAAAGCAGAACAAGAAAGGCAAAAACAAAAACGAAGAAGACAAGAACACAAGACAAAAACGAGAAAGTCGACGAAAGAAAAAGCAAAAAAAAAATAAGTAAAAGAGACATGAAAGCAGAAAACGAAAGCAAAGAAAGAAGAAAACGATCACAAAGTAAACGAAACACAGAACCGAGGAAAACAAGTAAAACGAAAACGGTAAGAAGAAGACAGAAAAACAAGAAAGACAAGGAACAAAACAAAAGCATCTACAAGGAAAACATTGACAAGGAAACAGGAAACAAAACGATGGAATGATGAAGAAAGACGAGAAGTAAACAAGAACGGAGAGCAAGATCGAGGAAGACTAGGGAACAAGGACACAAGGAAGACAGGAGAACAGAAAACAAGAAAACCTGAGGTCAGGGAAACAGAAAACAAAAAAAAAGATGGAGATAAGGAGACAGAAAACCAGGAAGATGGAGACCAGGAAACAGAAAACGAGCAAAAGGAAGCAGAGAAATAAGAAAACGAGAACGAAAAGTTTTATGGAAAACAATGATCAAGACAAGAGGAAGACAATGATCAAGACAAGAGGAAGACAATGATCAAGACAAGAGGAAGACAATGATCAAGATAAGAGGAAGACAATGATCAAGACAAGAGGAAGACAATGATCAAGACAAGAGGAAGACAATGATCAAGACAAGAGGAAGACAATGATCAAGATAAGAGGAAGACAATGATCAAGACAAGAGGAAGACAATGATCAAGACAAGAGGAAGACAATGATCAAGACAAGAGGAAGACAATGATCAAGACAAGAGGAAGACAATGATCAAGACAAGAGGAAGACAATGATCAAGACAAGAGGAAGACAATGATCAAGAGAAAGACAATGATCAAGACAAGAGGAAGACAATGATCAAGACAAGAGGAAGACAATGATCAAGACAAGAGGAAGACAATGATCAAGATAAGAGGAAGACAATGATCAAGACAAGAGGAAGACAATGATCAAGACAAGAGGAAGACAATGATCAAGACAAGAGGAAGACAATGATCAAGATAAGAGGAAGACAATGATCAAGACAAGAGGAAGACAATGATCAAGACAAGAGGAAGACAATGATCAAGACAAGAGGAAGACAATGAGGTGATGAAGACAAGGCCGGGACGGGCCAGTGAAGGCCGCAAGGCCCACGAAGAACAAGTGTGGCCACCGGACCACTGACGGGACCGGTTATTCATGAACAGGTACAGGAACATGAACAGGTACAACCACATGAACAAGCACAGCCGCTTGAACAGGTACAGCCACATGAACACGTGCAGCAACATGAAGACTGGTAACTACATGAACAGGCTCAGCAGTATGAACAGGTACAATAACATGAACACTTGTAGCCAGGTGGACAAGCACAGCAACATGAACAAGTGCAGCAACATGAACAGGTACAGCAACATGAACAAGTACAGCAACATGAACAGGTACAGCAACATGAACAAGTACAGCAACATGAACAGGTGCAGCAACATGAACAGGTGCAGCAACATGAACAGGTGCAGCAACACGAACAGGTACAGCAACATGAACAAGTACAGCAACATGAACAGGTGCAGCAACATGAACAGGTACAGCAACATGAACAGGTACAGCAACATGAACAAGTACAGCAACATGAACAGGTGCAGCAACACGAACAGGTACAGCAACATGAACAGGTACAGCAACATGAACAGGTACAGCAACATGAACAGGTACAGCAGCAGAACACACGGAGGTGAACTACATCTATCCAGTTGGTGGGAGGAAAAAAATAACATGGTGAAGGGCAGTTTCTGCCTGAAGAACAGAGAACACAAGAAGGTCAGGGCATGCTTGAAGAACGTAGAACACAAGAAGGTCGGGACCTGCTTGAAGAGCAGGGAACACAAGAGACTCAGGACGTGCTTGAAGAACAGGGTGCACAGGAATATCAGGGCATGCCTCAAGAACAGAGAACATTAGAAGGTCAGGAAATGCTTGAGAAAGAGAGAACACAGGGAGATCAACACGCGCTTGAAGAACTAAATAGAAGGTCTGGACGTGCATGAAGAACTATGTAGGAGGTGAAGACGTGCATGAAAAACCCAGATATAATGAAGAGGTTGTAGTGTCCGTGAGGAAGAAAGAACATCTTAAGAACACGCTGTGTATAAAAAAAAAGGTTAGAATTTACCCGGAGAACAAGCTAGAAATATAGGTAAAGAACTATGAAGAACAAAGAACTCAAGGTCGCCACCTGCACCGTTGATTAAGGCCAAGTTTGTAAGAAGAACATAGCTCACAGGACTGTCGCCACAGGCCTGAAGAACAAAGAACACATGAGAGTATGCATGAGGAAATAACACGTGACAGCATGCATGAACATTGAAGAGCTTGAAGGAAAGACACACTTGTGAAAAACATAAGAACGAGTATTGAGAACAGCAGAACATATAGAGGTCTCGATTGAAATGAAGAACGTGTAACTTGATGATCAGGGTGCTTGATGAGAGAACTTCACGTTAAAGTCATGATGTTCATGCAGAACAAAGTGAACATAGATGTGGCTCTCTGCCTCAGGAACACCGATCATGAATGATCATCAGAAATGAACAGTATAACAATCTGGAACAGACGTAGACGTGAATATCAGTCAGGATCATTGTTACAAGACTCGGGCGTATTTCAAGAGCAACCACAGCTATGAACAAATATAGTATTTACTGTGTTACAGAGGGAGCCTTGTATGCACCTGCCCAGCTGCACATAGGGGCTGGGCTGACTGGCCTCACCTCAGATTTGTATAGAAGGTCAGTGTGTGTCTTGGAGTGGCATGCAAGCGTTGTTATAACTGATTACGCTCTTATTTGCATGCTAAACTGCACTCGCACAACCTATAATTTCATGCATTTTCTGAAGTCTTAAGGCGGTGTTTATGCTACATTTCCTGAGCAAAATGAATGGTGCAGGTGTGCCGAGAACTGGAACTTGCATGTGGAATACAGTTATCCCCGTGGTGTGGCGGGACGCCCAGGGTCGAGCGCATGGGTTCGAATCCTGGTTGTGGCAGTTGGTCCATAGTCCACCCAGCTGTTCATCCACCCTCAGGAATTGATCGATATAATGAGTACCTGGTTCGGTTTACGGTATATATATATATATATATATATATATATATATATATATATATATATATATATATATATATATATATATATATATATATATATATAAAACATGGGTTTACTTGAATATAGATTTTCTTTTGAAATTTCAGATACTAAATCTAGGTTGCGTACCCACTAAATTTGGGTACGGGAGTATACCTGCCTGACGTAGGGCTGGCTGCCTGACCCTTAGAGCTAGTATTTCCGGAGGGCGGCCAGTAGCAGCACCGTCATCAGCTGCTCAGCACAGCTGTGTGCCTGCCCGCTGCATCATGGCCATCAGCCTGGATGTCTTTTAATGACAAGGTTCCAGACAAAAGCCTTCACCAGGCTCAAGCCGTGGAACGAGTAATTGAAAGAAATCAAAAGAGAAGGGATGGATACCCTGGGTGTCTTTGATACCCTGGGTGTCTTTGAGGAAATATGTAAAAGTGAAAAATATATGAGGAAAAAATGTGCAGGGAAAGAGAAAGGATAAAGTGTACAGTGTCTGTAAGGGATGACTATCAAGTCTAGCCTGGTAGTTAAGTTGCTTTACGATAGTATATAAAGCCAGTGATCATGACACGAAGGGTGTTAGGATGGTTCAGGGCATCAATTCAGTACTCCTAAAGTCAGGTGGGTAGTACTACCTTATGTAGAGGCTGGCTACATCGTACTGATACAGAGGGTGTAACATGGTTCCAGGTATCATTGCAACACTCCCGGTGTAGGAGGTTAGTACTTCCCTCGGTGGCTGCTGTCCACAACGTACTGACCTGTAGGGTTTAAGGTGGTTCCGGGCGACTGTTCTCTGCCACCTTCTAACACGGGTGTGCGATGCTTCCGGGCATTCACTAATAATTCCCAAGTCATGAGGATGGCACTTCCTTTGACGGCCAGTGTCCACAACCTGACGACAAGGAGGGTTTGCGATGGTTTTCGTCATAACATCAGCACTCCTAATGAAGGCCAGTTAAGTACCTCCTCCCTGGGCGGCTGTAGTCTACAACACACCACAGAAACATAATTGGTTGGTAGTAATTTCTGTTCCATGAGGTGTGAGTCCACGAGCCATGTACGTTCAGAAAGCTAACAGCTTCGGTGAAACTTATTACCTATTTATAGAGATATGAGTCCATGAGTTCTATATCTGAAAAGGCCTATAACCTCCTGTGACCGACTCTTCGGAAGAGATGTACAGTATTGTTCCAGTCTTGCGGCAGCGAGGCCACGAAACTGTATGGTCTGAAGGGTGTTGCTGTCTGTTGTTGTCTGTGTGGACTTGTTAGGTTCATCAGGCAAGAACCCAGAGACAGATGGTCTAAGATCTACCCTCGGCAGGAACACTTGCTCTCTCGTAAGAATTATTTTGTGGCTTAACAGGATGTGAAATATACTTAGAAATACAATAAAAGACAAAATTATCATGGATTTACTCTGCATAATTAGGTGTGTCCTTGAGGCTTACCTCCGAGATGACCAACATAATGCTGGAGATAGTCTGGTTGTTGCACTGCCAGTCTGCCTGAGGGAGTCATAATGAACGTTTATGACTTAACACATATGAATCAGTGTTATGTATAGCTCAGCTTCCTTGCAGATGTGTCTCCGTTTGTTTACGTACCCTGTTTTCTTGGTTACTTTGTTCTGATAATTTTTCATGCACCTTCCAGGCTGAATATACGGCAGGATGGCGTAAGTGAGATATTTGAAGGCATGACGTGCTGTCTTTCGCTAGCTGGAGTGCCTGTTGCTTGACAGTATGATAGTAACGGAGGCACAGCTTGCAACACCTTGCTTGCCTACTCATCAGGTGTAAGAATATCCGCTCTCCATCAATGTTTTATTCATCACTGTCCCACGATGTGTTGCAAACCTGAAAGGTTGCCATCGGAGTTCAGCTCGTGTTCTTGTTCGCCTTTTTCTCATGAAACAAACTCATTTCCCTGAAGCTGAGGGAGGATGTCAACAGCTGAGATGACTCATGTCCTCATCATCCTTCTCCCGCAGAGTCAAGTTAGTGACAGTTGAAAATGAGTTTTTTTCCCCCCTATTACAGACCTGTTCTAGTGCCTGTGAATGACTGTTCATTATCATCATGTATTCAGAAAACCTTCGTGGCTGTGATGCTGAATACAGTGTCCTGCTTTGTGCTTGACTGTGACAGCGAGTACCAAAAAAAGACGTTCACTTGTGATGTGACCTTTGCTAAAGACTCAGTTGGTTCTTGATATATAACATACTCCACTTAATCACTCAGACTGACCTCATGTTCGAGACATAAGTCTGATTACTGCAGTTGGATCAGTTCTGATGCTTCATACGTTTGCCTTAAGCCTCCGTCCTCGTAGGAGAATCATGAGACAGTCTTGATTAACTTCGGTGATTAAAGAGTTAGCAATTACAGATCACCGAGGAACGAGTATCTGTTATGAGGAACTTCCAGATGTGAGTGTAGTCCCCTGAATTAGTATCCTCATCTCCCTGGACATGGTCCACGCCAGCCGTCACCCTGGCTCTCCCTTGACTAAATTAGTTTTTTCTCCCTGACGGGTTGTGCAGGTCCTGCCAGATCATGGCTCGCCAACACGCCACGCTGGAAGGTGCTAATGCAGAACAAAGACCAGAATAATAAACTTGAGTTATAACTGATGTTCTACACAACAGGAGATATATACGAGTGTAGCGGATCCGTCAGTGGCGTCCATGTCAGGCCGACGCTCGGGGGGTAGTATACGGGACTGGGAGGAAATGGTAAACCAAAAGGTTCTTGTGGACTTGCAGTTGGTATACTGGAAGGTTATTTTTGCTGATACCTATAGATGAAATGGAATTTAAACTTGTTTGCTGTTACTTGTAGAATACATAGGATTAAAACATATATATAGCGCTTCTAAAACCTTTCTTAAATGAAGCACTCTGACTCCCTGTGTGAAGTGACAAGTCCCTTACTCCTGTATGAAAAGCTATTTCATCATACCCAAGGGTCGTATGGTCGTACTCAAGGGTCGTATCGTCGTACTCAAGGGTCATATCATCGTGCTCAAGGGTCGTATCATCGTACTCAAGGGTCGTATCGTCGTGCTCAATGGTCGTATTGTGCTCAAGGGTCGTACCATCGTGCTCAAGGGTCATATCTTCGAACTCAAGGGTCATATCGTCGTGCTCAAGGGTCGTATGGTCGTAATCAAGGGTCGTATCGTCGTGCTGAAGTGTTGTATCATCGTGCTCAAGGGTCGTACCATCGTGCTCAAGGGTCGTATCGTCTTACTCAAGGACCATATCGTCGTGCTCAAGGGTCGTATCGTCGAACTCAAGGGTCGTGTTTATATGTTGAGATTTATTAATCTTTTTTTCACTCGCGATTCGCTCAAAATCAGAAAAAGAATTTGATACTCCTTCCATAACTGTTGAACGACCGGCTCATCTGTTTATCGGCCGTTGAACAGATAGCACAACAGTTCTCAGAATGCTGAACAAATGGCACACTTGTTCTTAGACTGTCGAGAGCATACCACAGCTGTTCTTGGACTTTTGAATAGATGACATATCAGTTCATAGACTATTGAACACGTGGTACACCACTTCTTCGATCATTGAACATATGGCACACCTTTTCTTTGAATGTTCAGAAAACGGGAATTTTTTGGCTTTCTTCAAAGAGTTCAGTCGGTTACGTACCAGCAGCGGCCGCCGGGGAGGATGACGATCCATCCCCGGCACCCGTGGCAACCCGTCTGCCATCCCCGGCCCCCGTGGCAGCCCGTCTGCCATCCCCGGCCCCCGTGGCAACCCGTCTGCCATCCCCGGCACCCGTGGCAACCCGTCTGCCATCCCCGGCCCCCGTGGCAGCCCGTCTGCCATCCCCGGCCCCCGTGGCAACCCGTCTGCCATCCCCGGCCCCCGTGGCAACCCGTCTGCCATCCCCGGCACCCGGGCTGCGGTGTATACAGGCACTGCTCTGGTGCTGTGTTCACCTCGTAATGTCTTCGTTTCCTAACGTTGTGTCATGTGACAGCTGGCACCCTCCCGCGATATCATATATCAAATGGCACCTTCCATCTGTGTCGTATAGCACTTCACACTTTCTTACTGTTGTCTGATAGTTTGAACAGCGGAAATGCGTCAAATGGACAAATGATACATTAACAGGTTTGGGCCCTTCCCGGCCCTACTCATCTCACTTATGAGGGATAACGGCGGAATGGCATTTTTCAGTGGTATAACCATTCACCCTCGCTTTTTTACTTCGTCTTGCTTCTCATATTGCCGGCACAACCTTCCCACTCATCAATATGACATTTTTCTCTAAAGAAAAATTACTCTAATACCCAGTAATATTCATCCTGCTAAGATAGTGAATATTTGGCAACTGTGTCTGAGAATTAGTCATCGTGCGTCTGGCATCCTCCTGCAGTATAGTGAATATGATACATAGTTTAGTATAGCATTATATTCTTCCGTAATATCATACCAGTACCCAGCAATTTCTATCTTGCTAAGGGTGATGGATGAATCAGTAGCAACCGTGTATAAAGGTTTGTCATCGTGCATTTAGCAGCTTCCTGGGCGTCTCTAAGGACACGGCACGTTGTTGATGCCACGGTAAACCACGGCTCAGTGTATGATGACCCGTGTGGTGTAATCACGATATTTGCTCAGTTCTTCTCCCCAGGTTGGTGCATACTTCTTGTCACAAAACATAGTTGTTGTACACCCTACTGGTTTGTTATGTTACGACATGTTATGTTACACACATATAGTCCTTCTAAGTGTCTGCTGTACCAAACAGAAGGCTACCGTTAAGTACCTACTATATCACACATTTGTCTACTGTCAGTACTTGGTGCACCATACTGGTGTCTACTGTCAGTACTTGGTGCACCATACTGGTGGCTACCGTCAGTACTTGATGCACCATACTGGTGTGTACTGTCAGTACTTGGTGCACCATACTGGTGTCTACTGTCAGTACTTGGTGCACCATACTGGTGTCTACTGTCAGTACTTGGTGCACCATACTGGTGGCTACCGTCAGTACTTAGTGCACCATACTGGTGTCTACTGTCAGTACTTGGTGCACCATACTGGTGGCTACCGTCAGTACTTAGTGCACCATACTGGTGTCTACTGTCAGTACTTGGTGCACCATACTGGTGTCTACTGTCAGTACTTGGTGCACCATACTGGTGTCTACTGTCAGTACTTGGTGCACCATACTGGTGTCTACTGTCAGTACTTGGTGCACCATACTGGTGTCTACTGTCAGTACTTGGTGCACCATACTGGTGTGTACTGTCAGTACTTGGTGCACCACACTGGTGTCTACTGTCAGTACTTGGTGCACCACACTGGTGGCTACCGTCATTACTTGGTGCACCACATTGGTGTCTACCGCAAGTACTTGTTACGTTACGGGGTAGTGCGGCCGCTTCCCACCAGGGTGGCCATGTATTACCTGGCGTTAAGGAGACCAGGCTGATGACGAGGCTGGGGACTCCCGCGTCTGCGCCCACCATCAGCCGTATATAGACGCCTGGCGGACGTCCTTTGTCTGGCCATTTATTTTTAGCAGGCTTCGTACCTCAGCCGTGCACATGGCTTACGATTACACAGTAGTACTGAGGTGCATCAGCGGTACGTACCAGGTGGACACGGTCGGGTTGAGGCTCTCTCTCTCCCTGGTGTACCTGTGGTATGAGCTCGACTACGGTAAACTGCTACTGGCTCAGGCTTGTATATGTTTTACTCAAAGCAGCGAACTTTGGCGTGTTAGCGGTGCACGTTGTGGCTACACTTACCGTCCGTAGCGTGCTTGCGGCCTGCCGTGGTTGATGTAAGCATTCCCGGCGGGTGTACGGGCCGCTGCAGGCGGTAGTGGGAGGGGGTGTAGCGTGCAGCATGGTTCATGCAGCTGGACCGCGCCTTCCTCCCACCCTCTGAATGAATGGAGTCATGAATGACTCCACGTACTCTGCTACACCAGTTTCCAAGGGTCGTGGTGGCTGGTCATGTCACCACGACAGTGTTGACCGGGGAAACACACCGTCGCCACAACACATTCCCTCACGGTCAGGCAGTGTTGCGACCCCTGAGTTTGCCTGATCATCCAAGACACACAATTTAGCTACAAGTGTGTTTGTAGCCATATTGTCTCCCCAGCATCAGGTGTGGTCTTGGACAGACTGTGAGTAGCGGTGTGGAGGGATCGCTGGCGCAGTGTATCGTTCCTGCCCTCACTCAGAACTGTGAACCCCACACTGTCAACATCAACCCCGTCCGGACTCAACACTGTAACCCCCACACTCTCCTCATCTTGACCCCCTGGTTGGCCAGAGTTACTTTGAATGACTCGCTCCTGTTTGTAAGCTTACACTTATTGAGACAAGATAAAGCCATACCCCAGAAGTCGTCAAGGGTGTGTAGTCAGTGCTCAGGTAAGTGCTGACTGTCCGTAGGATGGGCGAAGACAAGGGTCTTCTTTGTCCTGATCAAGCGTTTGAGGGGCACACCAGGTTTTTATGTAGCCCATTTGTTTTGATGAAGTCATAAGTGGGCCACTGATGTCTTTATTAGCATGATGATAGAGACGCACGCACGCTCCCATCACCACCAACCCCTGACATAATCTCTCGTTAGGAATACATGAGGTTCTGTTGCATTTGCACCCCAGTTATTACTCCCGAGTGAGGCCCTCACGCCTCTGTACTTGTTCCTCAGTTTGTACGCCTCAGCTTAGATCACTTGTGTGCATCCTTTGGCAACATGTTTGCTGGGTGACGTGATGTGAAGTGTGAGAGAAATGTGCTGGTGACCAGAATGTGATGCTAGTGGGCTGGCTGGTCCATCACTGGGGCTGACGATAGCTGACTGGCTGGCTAATCCATCACCAAGGCTGACAGTAGCGGGCTGGCTGACGGGTTGGCCTCCTCCGCCACTATGAACCCGGAAATGAGGTAACTGCCAGCCGCTGCCCACCACAGACCTAACATCACCAGTCATTATCTCTTCATCGAAACGTCAGGAAAAGTGACTGTGGCTAAAGTGGCGGACGCGGGTCACGACCCATTGCTCCTCCTGATGTTGTTAATCCCCAGACGAAAGTATACTTTTGAAGGAACAGGTGAACCTTGTATTACCGTCCATGATCACCTCAGTGAGGGGAGGGTCAGGAGACGAGATGCTGCTTCTTCCCTCCCGGCATTATGCGGTGAAACATAAACCTGGAAACACAACACTGTAATCATTGCGTCATAGAGAAGAGCACACACATGTACACACATCAGAATATCAAGAAAATATCCACCATAGAGATGCCGTACATATCTTTGGTCATGGCTGTATCAGGCAGGAGGTATGGTGCGCAGGGAGTGGAAATGACCCGCAGTGACCCGCGCAACACCTGCCTTCCTCCCTCCCCGAGCACATCCTTACCAGCTGCAGCCGGGGTGTCAGCAGGTCACTTAGTATGTTTCTAAGACTCTCAGGGAGCACACTGCTCCTGGTAACATGAGAAACATTCCTCTGCCTTGAAAGTGTTATCTATACTACGGGTTCCTGGCAAGCCTCTCTTTGCTGTTTACGTTGTAGAGATCTTTAGCTTTGGTAGATCACTTGTCACGTGTATCTCAGACATATTGTTTCTATTTCTTAGTTTCCTGTGTGTTTACGGTGTTTCCTTTTTTATTAAGTAATGTGCTTTTAGAAGATGCTGTTTTGTTTTAGTTCGTTGGATTTTTACCACTTGTTTGTACATAGTACATTATTTTGAAATGAAAGAATATCCCTCCATTAAACAGTATTGTGGATCTGTCTGCTACCTTTCTGTTCGTCTTTTAAATGCTTTCAATTTCCTGGCATTAGCTGTACTGCTGCATGTCACACCTTCACCAGACAGCTGGGCAGCTGCTCATTCATCACGGTAGAATAAAACCTGTTCGATTTTCGGCTCGGGGCGTCCAGCCGGGGGCACTCTTGTTCCTCCGCGATTACTTGCTTCCTGCATTACACAGGTATCATAACGGTCGCTCCTCGTGTGGCTCAACTCCGCACAGAATCTGTGGGAAACAGCAACCAGATACATTCCACAGATCTAAGACTTAAGGACAAGGACGCACGCATACAGGCAACATGTTTGCCAAATGGCGTCCTAGCTTCGTCTCTTTGATGTATATCAACTGACTGTTATATTTCTCTCTTGTGTCTCCCCTGATGATGTGATTATTACACGAAAGTGCACTTGGGAACTTTTCGTGTTTCATTATCCCCATGGACTCATAGGAATATATATATGTATATATATTAAGAATATATGGTGAATATATGGTGTGGGAGGCAAGTTGTTAGAAGCAGTGAAAAGTTTTTATCGAGGATGTAAGGCATGTGTACGTGTAGGAAGAGAGGAAAGTGATTGGTTCTCAGTGAATGTAGGTTTGCGGCAGGGGTGTGTGATGTCTCCATGGTTGTTTAATTTGTTTATGGATGGGGTTGTAAAGGAGGTAAATGCAAGAGTCCTGGAAAGAGGGGCAAGTATGAAGTCTGTTGGGGATGAGAGAGCTTGGGAAGTGAGTCAATTGTTGTTCGCTGATGATACAGCGCTGGTGGCTGATTCATGTGAGAAACTGCAAAAGCTGGTGACTGAGTTTGGTAAAGTGTGTGGAAGAAGAAAGTTGAGAGTAAATGTGAATAAGAGCAAGGTTATTAGGTACAGTAGGGGTGAGGGTCAAGTCAATTGGGAGGTGAGTTTGAATGGAGAAAAACTGGAGGAAGTGAAGTGTTTTAGATATCTGGGAGTGGATCTGTCAGCGGATGGAACCATGGAAGCGGAAGTGGATCATAGGGTGGGGGAGGGGGCGAAAATTTTGGGAGCCTTGAAAAATGTGTGGAAGTCGAGAACATTATCTCGGAAAGCAAAAATGGGTATGTTTGAGGGAATAGTGGTTCCAACAATGCTGTATGGTTGCGAGGCGTGGGCTATGGATAGAGATGTGCGCAGGAGGATGGATGTGCTGGAAATGAGATGTTTGAGGACAATGTGTGGTGTGAGGTGGTTTGATCGAGTAAGTAACGTAAGGGTAAGAGAGATGTGTGGAAATAAAAAGAGCGTGGTCGAGAGAGCAGAAGAGGGTGTTTTGAAATGGTTTGGGCACATGGAGAGAATGAGTGAGGAGAGATTGACCAAGAGGATATATGTGTCGGAGGTGGAGGGAACGAGGAGAAGAGGGAGACCAAATTGGAGGTGGAAAGATGGAGTGAAAAAGATTTTGTGTGATCGGGGCCTGAACATGCAGGAGGGTGAAAGGAGGGCAAGAAATAGAGTGAATTGGAGTCATGTGGTATACAGGGGTTGACGTGCTGTCAGTGGATTGAAGCAAGGCATGTGAAGCGTCTGGGGTAAACCATGGAAAGCTGTGTAGGTATGTATATTTGCGTGTGTGGACGTGTGTATGTACATGTGTATGGGGGGGGGGTTGGGCCATTTCTTTCGTCTGTTTCCTTGCGCTACCTCGCAAACGCGGGAGACAGCGACAAAGTATAAAAAAAAAAAAAAAAAAAAAAAAATATATATATATATATATATATATATATATATATATATATATATATATATATATATATATATATATATATATATATATATATATATATATTTTTTTTTTTTTTTTCATACTATTCGCCATTTCCCGCATTAGCGAGGTAGCGTTAAGAACAGAGGACTGGGCCTTTGAGGGAATATCCTCATATGGCCCCCTTCTCTGTTCCTTCTTTTGGAAAATTTAAAAAAAAAATGAGAGGGGAGGATTTCCAGCCCCCCGCTCCCATATATATATATATATATATATATATATATATATATATATATATATATATATACATATGTGTGTGTGTGTTGCTCGGTAGTATATATATCTTTCATACTATTCGCAATTTCCCGCGTTAGCGAGGTAGCGTTAAGAACAGAGGACTGGGCCTTTGAGGAGGGAATATCCTCACCTGGCCCCCTTCTGTGTTCCTCCTTTTGGAAAATTAAAAAAAAAAAAAAGAAAAAAAAAAAAAAACCAAGAGGGGAGGATTTCCAGCCACCCGCTCCCTCCCCTTTTAGTCGCCTTCTACGACACGCAGGGAATACGTGGGAAGTATTCTTTCTCCCCTATCCCCAGGGATGATATATATATATATATATATATATATATATATATATATATATATATATGTGTGTGTGTGTGTGTGTGTGTGTGTGTGTGTTGCTCGGTATTACGTATCCAATCATCATAACCAATAGCGAAAGGATAAATGCAAGTCATATCTACATTATGAGCAACTGTACAAAGCATGAAGTCTAATATGGTCTGAGGATATTACTTATATAGAATAGAAGTATGTTATGATAGGCCATATATTGACGTACTGTACGGGGCCCCGAGAGCTTGTAGTGGAGGGAGGAATAACGTGACCCAACCTGACTTGGGAGGTGGATCACCTGGGAGGGGGATCACCTGGGAGGGGGATCACCTGGGAGGGGGATCGCCTGGGAAGGGGATAGCCTTGGAGGGGGATCGCCTGGGAGGGGGATAGCTTTGGAGGGGGATAGCCTGGGAGGGGGATCGCCTGGGAGGGGATAGCCTGGGAGGTGGATCGCCTGGGAGGGGGATAGCCTTGGAGGGGGATCGCCTGGGAGGGAGATAGCCTGGGAAGGGGATCGCCTGGGAGGGGGATCGCCTGGGAAGGGGGATCGCCTGGGAGGGAGAATGCATGGGAGGGGGATCGCCTTGGAGGGGGATCCCCTGGGAGCGAGATAGCATGGGAGGGGGATCACCTTGGAGGGGGATCGCCTGGGAGGGAGATAGTATGGGAGGGGGATAGCCTGGGAGGAAGACCCTTGAAATAAGAACATCGGGCCGTCAACTACAGCTCGACTTTGAGATTCTATTCTTGCTAACGTCAGACGAATTTATTCGGCTTTTGGAAAGTACCGGACTTCCTTTAATTATCCCAGTGCCCAGTGGCATTTGGGAAGGGGGAGAGAGGCTGAAAATGAAAGGACCCGAGTTCCCCTGAATTATCCCATTACCCGATAGTTTGGAGGGCGTGAGAATCAAGGGATCCAACCCTGCTTAAGTCAGCATTGCTTTGATGATGTTGAATTTACCAGAGATTTGGATCTATATGTAACGCTTGTATGATTTCTGTCAGCAATATATGGTATATGTGCTTCACATTTCGTCCCTATGGCTCCCATATTCTTAACCCTTGATGCGTCTCTGTATACTGAGTCTTCATGGCAACTGTTGGCTTGCCTGTTGCTTCCTGGAGCAACTTAAAAAGCACCACAGAGGCTTTCTTCTTTCGCATTGTTCACATGACTCATTATCACATTTTTTTTTAAGTAAAAGAAGAAAAGAGATACATGAATCAGTGAACAAATTACGTTAATGGTTGGTAATTTCGTTTTCTGTCCATTAGTTCCGAGGAGCGAGTGCGTCCGTCCACACGGAACTGGTGCCTCATCCCTTAACCTGAAGACCTCCCGCTACCTTGTACACATGCGGTAGGGCGGAGGCAGAGCAGCGCTTCAAACAGCTCCACGTAACATTTGAGTCGACAGTTGAATTGGAAATCAAGACGATTAAAGAGTACAAACTTGTCACTTTACAAGGAACTCACTAGTTGGAGGAGCGACGTGATCGAACACGGAAAATGCGCGTGGCTTATTGGTAAACATTGCGCCGTGTTGACTGGTCGGTAATTTGCCTCTGACTCTCGGAGAGAGAGAGAGAGAGAGAGAGAGAGAGAGAGAGAGAGAGAGAGAGAGAGAGAGAGAGAGAGAGAGAGAGAGAGAGAGAGCAACTACGACAAGCATTTGAGTACTTACAATTTTTTTTACAAAATTTTTTCATTAGGTAGAACTCGGGCGTAGCGCTTGCCGCAGGAACATTTAGAGCAAAGAACTGAGTCCTTTTCGTTGCATGTACGAGTGTCGTGTGTATGTGTGTGTGTGGACTGAATGCCAGCAATCCACGTGTCTGTGAGACTGAAGGAAAAGACAGCAACCTGGGCCAGGGTGGGGAACTTGAAAGCCATCACAGAGGTAGCTCAGTGCTCCGCCATCAGTAACCCACCAGACGGTAACGTTCCTGGTCGCTGGTGGCCTCCCACCTGCCTACTGCCTTAAAGAGCGAGGCCCATGTGACTCTCGACGACCCGGCTGTGACTTCCCCAGCCAAGTGGTGTGCGCCACAAGGACGGACCCCCTCGGGGTCTGTACCAACAACAGTCCAGGGAAAACAACGTCCGCATCAGAGCAGGTTTTCCCTGGACGCAGGAAGGCCAGGCCCGGCTTAACCTGCACGAGACGACAAGCTGTAACCGTCCTTGATTTTTGCCTCACTGTATCCTGTTGACGACGAAGGCATATTGGATATCAACATTGCATGCACGCTGTAACCTCCCGTGCACACCACATAGCCCTGAAGCACATTGGACGCAGAGGAATGACCCGTCAAATACAATCTCAGATTGACTGGAACCTGGAAAAGTTGTGAACTAAACGTTGCTTTACGTACAGTATGTTGAATATTGAGACTGACAAAGACTATGCCGTTCTCTTACATACCAGGCCTTCCTACATCCGTTCAGCGTGGAATCATGCCTAAAGAATTCATCATCTTTGATTTTATCGTTCATAAAGAGTGAGTAGAATGTTTTCAGAGGCGAGACCCTGTACGATAACTTGAGGAACCTTTCTGAGGAACATATCTCTCTCTCTCTCTCTCTGGACCAAAATGCTAGTTCTTCATCCCTGGAGATAACCAGGGATTAGAAGAGACACTTGGAGTAAACTAATGGTAGTAACAAGACAGCCGTCGTGTTCATATACCAGCAGTGTATATTCCCGTCAGTAATGTGGTCGTGTGTAGCCCAGTAGTACACGACCTGCTTCATGACCGCTACACGGAGGCTGCTGATATTGTACCTCCGCACTGACGGAGACCATCGAGACTGGCATATGATGAGCCTGGTTCGCCCTGCCTCGCATAACTGGTTGATAGGAAGCCGGGTTCAAGGGCCACCGAGTTCCCTGTGTTTATAAATATTACGTCGTCTGTCATAGTGAAGTTGTTTATAACAATGCCATCATTAGCCACAGGGTCAGGATGATTTGCTCGCTTGTGAAGGATGAGCAGTTCGACAGTCTGCAGCCACTAATTCCCTCAACACTGACAGTCGTCCACTATACTGGTGGCGGAAGTGGCAGGAGACCCCCCTTTGCGGTCTTCTGCCTCAGTGCAAAGACTTGCAATGACGATATTTCAAGAAAGGAAAAGTATCTAATTCCTGAGCCGGAAAATTCATTGAACTGATCTGTAGAACTACAACTGAAACCCCGTCTCATACCCAACCATAGAAGAAAATATGTAATGAACTTAGGCATTAGTTAATAACACTAAATAAGGTTGTTTTCTGCAGTGACAACATAACAAGTATGAGTCTACGATCTGGTCATTGCCTGAAGATATTCCTCGACCGTTGACGGAGCCAGCTGAGATAATGCTACATTCACGAAAAGATCTAACTGTAAAAAGCTTTCGATATTACTACATGATCTGGAGACACGTCAAGGTTCAGTAGTGAGGGAGAGAACCTGCCCCTCTGGTCTGGCCAGAGTTCACGCCCGTGACCTACCTGACACAACCAGCGCCCTTCTCTGAACCATACCCGGACACCGGCGCCAACCACCACACCAACCACAACACCGTCACCAACCACCACACCAACCCCGGCACCGTCACCAACCACCACACCAACCACAACACCGGCGCCAACCACCACACCAACCACAACACCGTCACCAACCACCACATCAGCCCCGACACCGTCACCAACCACCACACCAACCACAACACCGTCACCAACCACCACACCGACCCCGACACCGTCACCAACCACCACACCGACCCCGACACCGTCACCAACCACTATACCAGCCCCGACACCGTCACCAACCACCACACCAACCTCGACAACCACCACAACAACCCTGACACCATCACCAACACTAGGATAAGACTCGTTTGGTGGTGTCAAGAGGTGAGGTGTGGTGAGTGTGAGAGGAAAGAGCTAAAAAAAATGTGGGGAATTTCAGGAGAACGAACTGTGGGACGATGGCAGAGGGTGTCAGGTAGTGGGTCCAAGATTGTTGTGGGTTACAATGATCATAGACGATGAGAGATGCGTGAAAGTGCCTACGAACATTTGAATGTGAGAGAAGTAAACATGAAAGGAGTTTTACTTTTTGTAAGGAACTGAGTGAGTGTTTTGGAAGGTTTGAAACAAGGGACTTAATCATGGTGTGAGGGGATACAAGGGCGGGTGATGTGGCGATTAAGTGTATGACTAGGTAATACGGAGTTCCTAGTGTAGGTGGGAATGAGGGAAAACTTTTAGAGCTAAGTGGTGAGAGAGGAATGGTAACCGGGAATACATATGATGTGAAAAAAAAATTTATATATATATATATATATATATATATATATATATATATATATATATATATATATATATATATATATATATATGTGTGTGTGTGTGTGTGTGTGTGTGTGTGTGTGTATGTGACAGTTTGGTAAAGTGTGTGAAAGAAGAAAGTTAAGAGTAAATGTTAATAAGAGCAAGGTTATTAGGTACAGTAGGGTTGAGGGACAAGTCAATTGTGAGGTAAGTTTGAATGGAGAAAAATCTGGAGGAAGGGAAGTGTTTTAGATATTTGGGAGTGGATTTGGCAGCGGATGGAACCATGGAAGCGGAAGTGAATCACAGGGTGGGGGAGGGGGCGAAAGTTTTGGGAGCGTTGAAAAATGTGTAAAAGGCGAGAACATTATCTCGGAAAGCAAAAATGGGTATGTTTGAAGGAATAGTAGTTCCAGCAATGTCATATGATTGCGAGGCGTGGGCCATAGATAGAGTTGTGTGGATGGGGGTGGATGTGCCGGAAATGAGATGTTTGAGGACAATATGTGGTGTGAGGGGGGTTTGATCGAGTAAGTAATGAAAGGGTAAGAGAGATGTGTGGCAATAAAAACAGTGTGGTTGAGAGAGCAGAAGGGGGTGTTTTGAGATGGTTTCGTCACATGGAGAGAATGAGTGAGGAAAGATTGACAAAGAGGATATATGTGTCAGAGGTGACGGGAACGAGGAGAAGTGGGAGACCAAACTGAAGGTGGAAAGATGGAGTGAAAAAGATTTTGAGTGATCGGGGCCTGAACATGCAGGAGGGTGAAAGGCGAGCAAGGAATAGAGTGAATTGGAACGATGTGGTATACCGCGGTCGACATGCTGTCAGTGGATTGAACCAGGGCATGTGAAGCGTCTGGGGTAAACCATGGAAAGTTTTGTGGGGCCTGGATGTGAAAGGGAGCTGTGGTTTCGGTGCATTATGCATGACAGCTAGAGACTGAGTGTGAACGAATGTGGCCTTTGTCGTCTTTTCCTAGTGCTACCTCGCGCACATGCGGAGGGAGGGGGTTGTCATTTCATGTGTGGCGGGGTGGCGATGGGAATGAATAAGGGCAGACAGTATGAATTATGTACATGTGTATATATGTATATGTCTGTGTGTGTATATATATGTATACGTTGAGATGTATAGGTATGTACATGTGCATGTGTGGACGTGTATGTATGTACATGTGTACGTGGGTGGGTTGGGCCATTCTTTTGTCTGTTTCCTTGCGCTGCCTTGCTAACGCGGGAGACAGCGACAAAGTATAATATAATAAAAGTATAATATAATATAATAAAAGTATAATAAAGTATATATATATATATATATATATATATATATATATATATATATATATATATATATATATATATATATATATATATAATTGGGTCGTGTGCTGATCGACAGACGTGCAAAGGAGAGGTTCCTGGGTGTGAACATGCTTGGAGGGGCAGCAGATGGGTTGTCTCACCATTTCTCGGTAGAGGCAAGTGTGAAAGTTTTATGGTGGGTTTAGGATGAGGGGAAATGAGATATATGTGAAGGTGGTGGTGCAGGTGAGTTGGGAACAGATGCCTGTGCGCTGAGACAGCAAGGTAGGTTGAGTGGGGGACAAATGACAAAGAGAGGCAGGGCTTCAGTGTTGGGGTGAAGTGTGTGGCATGTAGAAGGTGGAAAGTGAAAGAATGACAAGAGAACAGTAAGTACTTGCGAGTACTTGTGACGAGATCTTGCCAAAAGGGAAGGCTAGTCCCGTTGAGCTCACTGTAGGAAAATCTTGCGTTATGAAGTTAACTGGGTTACGTAATGGCAAGTTTTTTCTGTGAAATGGAGTAGTACAGGTAATGCTTCCCTGGTCCGTAGCTGCCAACCGCTTATTGTGTAAGTGTTAGAAAGAGAACATTGAATCGCTGGTGATAGAGAAAGAGGTCTAAGTAGTTATTTACAGTGAAGAAATGCAAACTGTTAGGCGGAGTACACGAGAAAAAGGCAGGTCAGAGAATGGAGAAATGGGACAAATAAAAGGTGGAGTGAGAGAACATCGGAGAACATCAGGAGTAATGCGTATGATGTTTTGTAAGGAGATGAAGTGTGAAAAGAGGAGAAAATGAATTAAAAAACTGATGAAGGGATTAGGGCTCAGGTCACCTTCGACAACCTCCGCGTTGTACTGTTAGGTTCAGTAAAATGCTATCTGCTGGCTGTGTGAGCCTGATGGGAAATGACCAGTGTAGACCCCGTTGCTCACCAACCTGAGACGAAGGGTATTCGGGCACATAGTATTCGAATAGTTATTTCCCTGTTAGGGGCGATCATAGCCTAGCGGTAGCGCTCCCGCCTGTTTCACAGGGGTCCCGGGTTCGATTGGAGGTTTTTATGTTCTATGAAAGTGCACGTTCATATACACTTTGTTCGTGTATATATATATATATATATATATATATATATATATATATATATATATATATATATATATATATATATATATTTTTTTTTTTTTTTTTTTTTTTTTTTTATACTTTGTCGCTGTCTCCCGCGTTTGCGAGGTAGCGCAAGGAAACAGACGAAAGAAATGGCCCAACCCTCCCCATACACATGTACATACACACGTCCACACACGCAAATATACATACCTACACAGCTTTCCATGGTTTACCCCGGACGCTTCACATGCCTTGATTCAATCCACTGACAGCACGTCAACCCCTGTATACCACATCGCTCCAATTCACTCTATTCCTTGCCCTCCTTTCACCCTCCTGCATGTTCAGGCCCCGATCACACAAAATCCTCTTCACTCCATCTTTCCACCTCCAATTTGGTCTCCCTCTTCTCCTCGTTCCCTCCACCTCCGACACATATATCCTCTTGGTCAATCTTTCCTCACTCATTCTCTCCATGTGCCCAAACCATTTCAAAACACCCTCTTCTGCTCTCTCAACCACGCTCTTTTTATTTCCACACATCTCTCTCACCCTTACGTTACTTACTCGATCAAACCACCTCACACCACACATTGTCCTCAAACATCTCATTTCCAGCACATCCATCCTCCTGCGCACAACTCTATCCATAGCCCACGCCTCGCAACCATACAACATTGTTGGAACTACTATTCCTTCAAACATACCCATTTTTGCTTTCCGGGATAATGTTCTCGACTTCCACACATTTTTCAAGGCTCCCAAAATTTTCGCCCCCTCCCCCACCCTATGATCCACTTCCGCTTCCATGGTTCCATCCGCTGACAGATCCACTCCCAGATATCTAAAACACTTCACTTCCTCCAGTTTTTCTCCATTCAAACTCACCTCCCAATATATATATATATATATATATATATATGTATTACACGAAAGTGCACTTGGGAACTTATTGTGTTTCATTTTCCCCGTGAACTCATAGGAATATATATATATATATATATATATATATATATATATATATATATATATATATATATATATATATATATATATACAATCCTTTTGCTTCTAGGCTTAAGAGAAGGTGGCAGTTATAGAGGCAATATATTTGTTTTAAGTAGTAATTTAAATATATTCTTTAGAAATCTTTGTAATGCATATTTAAAATACCAGGACCCAAGCCTTCCATCCTGACCTTCGACCATATGCTGTACGAAAACATCAAAAAGAATATACAATAAAAAAGAAAATGGGGGCCACATACTCGTATTTATGACTGATAGTTGGCGAAGTCGAAAATCCTATATCATATACATTAGTGTGCGATCTTCTGAGGTCGCTATGGTTGGCCGTCGTGGGGCGGTGGGTCGCAGCCATAACACAGCATCAGGCCTGGGTAAGGTAGGCTACCCTCTGCTAAAGCAAGCCTCGGTCGGACCCGTCGTTTAAATCCCTGGGAATGACAGTGTCGGGGGGGGCTTTAAACTTGACCTGTGGTATGTACATACCTGCAGTGTGGCCGTCGGTGGCCGCGACGGGCGGGAGGCCTGCCAGGGGCACCGCAGCCTACCTGCACTGGTGGGTTTTTATGGAGGTACGCACATCACCCGCGTACCGTGGCTGTCATACTGGCAGGAGGGCAGTAAGGTACATGACGCTGGATGTTATACTGAGGCTGGCAGTGTGTAACGCTGGTGGGTCATAATGCTGGAGGAGGAGGAGGAGGTTGTATAACTCACATGGGTTATGCTGTTGGAGGAAGTTGTTTAGCGCTGGTAGGTTATAGTGTTGGAGGAAGTTGTATAGCTCTGGTTTGTTGTTGTGTTGGAGGAAGCTGTTTAACACTGGTGGATTATAGTGTTGGAGGAAGTTGTATAGCTCTGGTTTGTTGTTGTGTTGGAGGAAGCTGTTTAACACTGGTGGATTATAGTGTTGGAGGAAGTTGTATAACATTGGTGGGTTATAGTGATGGAAGAAGTTGTACGACACTGTTAGGTTACATTGATGGAAGGAGTTGTACGTCACTGGTGGGTTATGTTGTTTAAGGGAGTCATAAAACACTGGTGGGTTGTGGTGATGGGAATTGTCCAGCAGTAGTGAGGTGAGGTGAGGTGGTGAAGAGATATGTATATAGCACTGGTGGGTTGTGGTGATGGAGAGTCTTACAATTACTGGTTGGGTATGGTGATGGAGGGAGTGATTCAGTCACTGATGGGGTGTGGTGTAGGGAAAGTGGCTCAGTCAATGGTGGGGTATGGTGATGGAGGGAGTGCTTCAGTCACTGGTGAGGTATGGCGATGGAGTGGTTCAGTCAGTGGTAGGGTATAGTGATGGAGGGAGTGGCTCAGACAGTGGTGGGGTATGATGATGGAGGGAGTGGTTCAGTCAGTGGTGGAGTATGATGATGGAGGGAGTGTTCAGTCAGTGGTGGGGTATGGTGATGGAGGGAGTGGTTCAGTCACTGGAGAGGTATGGCGATGGAGGGAGTGGTTCAGTCAGTGGTGGGGTATGATGATGGAGGGAGTGGTTCAGTCAGTGGTGGAGTATGATGATGGAGGGAGTGGTTCAGACAGTGGTGGGGTATGGTGATGGAGGGAGTGGTTCAGTCACTGGAGAGGTATGGCGATGGATGGTGTGGTTCAGTCAGTGTTGGGGTATGATGATGGAGGATGTGGTTCAGTCGGTGGTGAGGTATGGTGATGGAGGGAGTGGTTCAGTCAGTGGTGAGGCATAGCGATGGAGGGAGTGGTTCAGCTCTTTGGTGAGGTATAGTGATGGAAGGAGTAGTTCAGTCAGTGGTGGAGTATGGTATGAAGGGAGTGGTTCAGTCAGTGGTGGGGTATGGTGATGGAGGGAGAGGTTCAGTCAGTGATAAGGTATGGCGATGGAGGGAGTGGTTCAGTCAGGTGGTGGGGTATGGTGATGGAGGGAGTGGTTCAGTCAGTGGTTGGGTATGGTGATGCAGGGAGTGGTTCAGTCAGTGATGGGGTATGGTGATGGAGGGAGAGGTTCAGTCAGTGATGAGGTATGGCGATGGAGGGAGTGGTTCAGTCAGTGATGGGGTATGGTGATGGAGGGAGGGTTCAGTCAGTGATGAGGTATGGCGATGGAGGGAGTGGTTCAATCAGTGGTGGGGTATGGTGATGGAGGGAGTGGTTCAGTCAGTGGTCGGATATGGTGATGCAGGGAGTGGTTCTGTCAGTGATGGGGTATGGTGATGGAGGAAGAGGTTCAGTCAGTGATGAGGTATGGCGATGGAGGGAGTGGTTCAGTCAGTGATGAGGTATGGCGATGGAGGGAGTGGTTCAGTCAGTGGTGGGGTATGGTGGTGGAGGGAGTTCAGTCAGTGATGAGGTATGGCGATGGAGGGAGTGGTTCAGTCAGTGGTGGGGTATGATGATGGAGGGAGTTCAGTCAGTGGTGGGGTATGGTGATGGAGGGAGTTCAGTCAGTGGTGGGGTATGGTGATGGAGGGAGTTCAGTCAGTGATGAGGTATGGCGATGGAGGGAGTGGTTCAGTCAGTGGTGGGGTATGATGATGGAGGGCGTTCAGTCAGTGGTGGGGTATGGTGATGGAGGGAGTTCAGTCAGTGGTGTGTAAGTGACCATCACCCGTCGTAACGGTCAACCTCGCACTGAAAAACTTGTTTGTTTATGTTTAGGAGAGCTGTGTGTGTGTGGCGGGGACCGGCAGCAAGGGAAAGCCTCGGCAGACGAGATTATTCTGTTGTGTTAAGGACCTGCCGTAAGGCTAGCACCTGCTGGGAGTCTATAGGTAGACGGCAGAACCTTCTAGGTTTAACTCACAGTACGGACGCTCAACCTATGTCGTCTTATGTCTGTGTTTGGTACATCTGACGTCGTACCTGGCCCAGTACGGTACGACAGACCCAGCCCTCTATGGTACATCATACATCATACCTGGCCCACTCCGGTACATTTTTCATCGTATCTGGTTCTTTGCGGTACAGTCTCCTGAAAGCGGACATATAAGTCACTTTGGAATGCTTGTTGTCAGACCTGATTTATATATGTGCACATAATGTTATAGATAGGTGTATCCACAACCTCCATGTTGGGTAGCATCTTGATGCTGAGGACTCATGTGAGCGATGGGAAACACAGCCAAAACCTGCCCTTGCAGGTGTTGGCCTGTGCTGGGCAGTTTGTGTGTGTGTGTGTGTGTGTGTGTGTGTGTGTGTGTGTGTGTGTGTGTGTGTGTCTCATGCTCCACCCCAGATCGCAGGGTCATGTTGTGTAGTGACTTTTTCTTGAACGTTGTGGTTGTATGTAAATGTCACTTTCTCACTGACTGGCCATAAGTCTCCCCGTATGTCAAAGGATTAACTGGTCTTGTTTTTCTTTTCAGTGGGTCAGCGGTGGGTGCCCTTGCGTCTCGCGGACAGGTGAGTCGGTTTTTGTGTGTGTGTGTGTGTGTGTGTGTGTGTGTGTGTAGAGTGATCCCCGAGGCTTAGTGACGCTCGTTAATGTTTTTGCCATTGTTTTCATCCTAATGGCCAAAATTCGTTAAGGTTCAGGTAGGAGCGAGTTAACCACTATCATTTCTTGGTTGGTCACACGTTGCTCCGAGTGCTGTAACTTGTTGGCCTCTTCCTCACTATTGCAAAGTGCAAGTTGCGCCTTTTCCCCCCGGGAAGATTTTGGTTTCATGGGCTCGACACCAGGTCACAGATCACCCTGTATCTGCTCGATCCACCAGGTCACAGTCACCCCTGTATCTGCTCGACACCAGGTCACAGATCATCTTGTATCTGCTCGACACCAGGTCACAGATCATCTTGTATCTGCTCGACACCAGGTCACAGATCACCCTCTAAGGGAGGTCAGTCTTGAACGGTAGGGAGGTGAGTGATACATAATTTCCCCCGCAATGTCACTTCATCCATTATACCGCCAGATGAGGGCGGGACAGAGTGACTTTCACTGACGAAAGATACTTCGATGCGGGAGTCGCAAGTCTTCGTCAGACAGGGAGGGTTGTGATGTGATGACACGGCAGGGAAACGGGTCGATCCCGTGTATAGATCTGGGGCTTAGTGCCAGAGCTCGACCTCAGGTGAACAGCTGACCTGGGGTGTCTGCCTGGGGGGGTGGCCTGACAGACGGCTCTGAAGGTGGGTTGCAACCAGGTAACAAGACTCACCTACTGGTGGTTAGGCGGAGGAGGAAGAGGGGCGGGATAATGTTGGCCTGGCTGTCACAACTTATGATAACTTTGAACAGACGAAACCACTTGATTCCTAAGCTCTTCGCACGAACGGAGGAACGATACACAGCGGGTTTTCTCCTCGCTACTGTTAAATGAAATGTTCCTGAATGATGTTCTGTCGTCATTAACGATCCGTTGCATTATCATCATTTTTGATGATGATGCAATGGTTCTACAGGCTAGGTCAGAGAACACAAGGGCTGTGCTGTCACCAACCAGGGAATAGTCTGTATATATAATGTAGCATAGCGTAACAGATCATAGGACATGACTGGTTTCGATGCTGTACATTGATAGGGTATTTATGGACGCACATTGAAGCATACACCTTTGTTGAGAGGTTCAGTACCACGCACGTGCACCGTAGTTTACACCCAGGAAGGGGGTTGTGTCGTACTGGACTGACCAGCAGCCTGCCTGCCTGCCTCACTCCCCGCCAGGGGCTGTGATAGCCACCCAAGCTCCCAGTCTCCACACTAATCCCCGTCGGGGATTTCATCTGGGGATTACGGACCCGGGTGAATGCGCCCCTTCCATTACATCTCAGACGCGCAGCACAGATATTGTCTATGCTTGATTGGAATTCCAAGTCTGGCAGGGGGTTGAGTTAGGAAGGTGGGTGGAGGGCGAAACAACCACAACGCCCCCCCCCCTCCCCCAGCGTCGCCCCTCAGGGTGGGTGGTGGGTAGCGTGGCCCGGGCAACATCTCCAGCACCGCCCTCATAACACGTGCACGTGCAGACCATCCACAAGGCCAGCAGGGCTCGCTCGTCTCTGCACATATCACCCAAGCTTCCCACAACCCCCGCACGTCCGCCTCCCTCATGATGTCACGTCCTGTCCTGTGTAGCAGATGAGACGGACGCTGCGCATGTTTTGCCTAGCGGGTACCGAGCTGAGGATGTGTCCCTGTGGTAAGAAGATCACCCGTTACGGCTGGGTGTGAGGTAGCCAGCCACAGGGTAAGCATGTGGCAGTAACACACGAGCTACAGCGTGACTGGTGCACTACGGAGGGACTGACTGTTGCCCAGAATCTGACACCGTAACAGAAGCCTTGCAGGAAGCCTCGCTACATCCTGGCTGGCTGACTGACCTACTCGTTTAGCGAGTTGTCGCCAAAGCGGCAAATTTAACATGGACAGATAGGGAGAGGAACCGGGCCACAAGGAGTGAATTATATAACATGCTACACGATACGTGACGTAATGTCAATAATGTCTGGGTAAAACATTATTATGGGTGAGATGTTGAAAACATGTCGTCAAATATTTGTTTAGGAATTATCTCTGCATTCAGTGACTTTGCAACGGTCAAGTACGTCGTGTGAGGGACATTATGTTGGCCAATGTTTACCCCTTGTTTGCTCAGTATCAGCTGGAGGGGCAAACTACCATGAGTATCCAAAGCCCAAACCCAAGTCAAGCGATAAGAACATCAAGATGTTTACTGGTCGTGTTAGTAGCATGATCTATATACGTGGTTCTTCCTGCATGATATCATGATGTTGGGTCCATCACACAGTCGCCATCTGAATTCGTCTTAATTCTTGGAAGTTAATCTAAGGACTTCCTGGACGATGATTGAATGGTTACGCACAGGTAGACCCAAGTTATAGTCAGGTTTATCCTAGTGAAGGTAAGGCACGTGTGGGACACTGGGGCTGCCTGCAGGGGTGTGTCCTGCTTCAGTAGGCTTCGGCAGCGTCGACACTACCGGTCTGCCACGAGACCTGCACGTGGCTGTACCAGAGGCAGTCTGGTGTTGTGCTGGCCAGACCACGACTTGCCCGACAGTTCTTGAATGGCAACGACGAATTTTGCTCTCGTTTCCCTCATCATCATCATCATCATCATCATCATCATCACCACCACCTCTCTCTCTCTCTCTCTCTCTCTCTCTCTCTCTCTCTCTCTCTCTCTCTCTCTCTCTCTCTCTCTCTCTCTCTCTCTCTCTCTCGTTTATTCCTCCTCCGTTTTCCCTTTTCCCTCCCATAGCCCTCCTTCCCTACAGCTGTGTAGGGTTATGGTGAACAACAGTGACCAATTCATCAGGGGACGTAAATCACGGGTGTACGTCTTACGAGAAGGTAGAAGGGATGGGCAGTTAACGTGGCACGTGGGAGCCGCAGATGTGGCTGTTCGCTGGTGAGGATGGCTAGAGATGGGCTGCATTGTTGGTAGGGTAGCAAGAGACGAGAATGTATTGTTGCTAAGGTGGCTAGAGACGGCGATGCGTTGTTGGCGGGGAGGAGGGTTGTGGCAGGGGGGTGATTGGTAAGGCGGTGGTAGCGGGCGGAAGGCTGGGCGGAGGACGCCAGGGATGGGCAGGGTCAGTGCGGCGGTGCACAGACATGGAGCAGTAGGGAAGGTATGGGCAAAGGTATGGAACGATGACCAGAGGGCAAGATGATGAGGCATGGGAGGAGGCAGTGGGCAAGGGTTAGCGGGCAGGGGTCGAGGGTCGTGGGCTGGGGCACAGGGCAGTAGACTGGTAGACGGTTGTGGGCTGGGGCACGGGTGAGTAGACTGGTAGATGGTTGTGGGCTCGGGGGCAACATTGTACAGGGTAAAACGGTTGGATGCAGGAGGCTGGAGACGTGGGGCAGTCAGTAAACAAATAGCAGGAGGCGGTAAGCAGGAGCGTTAGCCGTAGGCGGGACTGGGGGTAGCAGGTGAGTTTTGATGGGGGTAGTAGGCAAGCTTCACGGGGCAGTAGGTAAGGCTAAGGGTAGCAGGCAAGCAGATTAAAGTACTTGATAGAAAACAGTATCTAGGGGGACTCCAGGAGGGAACATAATAGTTAAGGGGCAGTAGGTAGGGGTAACATGCTGTTGGTAGCACTTCTAGGAGGCAGTAGGGGAAGCAAGGGACAAAGTGCAGGGAGCAGAGGATAACAAGCAGGAATCAACAGGACGGGAGTAGGGTACTGAGTGGGTGGTGGCAAGTACAGTAAGGGGATGGGGTACTGACAGGAACCAGGGGAGAGAACGTATGGACAGTAAGTAGGTTTTCTGGTAAGTAGGCACGGAGTAGAAGGCAGCAGGCAGGAGAGCGGCGCCAGTAGGCAGATGGTGGTAGAGGATGCTGGGCTAGGGCTGACAAGCAGTGTTCATGTATGAGGCGGTAAGCAGGGGATGGGAAGTCAGTAGACTGGAGCATGGGACAGCAGGAAGCGTCAGCAAGCAGGAGAAAAAGGAGGCTATGTCAACAGGTAATGAAGAGTAAGTAGGATGAATGAAGATGTATCCTTAGGGCCGGAACTGTACTACGGCTTGGCCAAGGTGAAGTAAACTGGGATAGTAGACAGCAGAGAGGAGGCAGTAGGTAGCAGGGAGAAGACAGTAGGTAGCAGGAAAGAGGCAGTAGGTAGCAGGGAGGAGGGGTTCAGGGGAATATAGCAGGGGAGGGGGATGACAAACGGAGGACAGTAGACAGAAGCAGTGGATAGTACGTAAGAGGCAACAGATAGCGGACAGAATCAACGACTATTGATAGACAAGACAAGGGAGCGCGTTAAGAAGTAGGAGAAAAGGGACAGAGAGACTAAAAAGAGGGCAGTAGGAGCAGGCTTGGGGCAGTAGGAGCAGGCTTGGAGTAGCAGGCTGAGAAAGAGTACACGAGGGAGAGTAGTGAGTGTGAGGTGCAGGCAGGGAACAAGCAGAAGGTTGGAAATGAGAGAGCAAGATCAGGGACCATTAAGAAAAGAGGTAACACACAGAGAGTAGGAAGCACTGGACAGGAGCAAGGAACAGAGAAGAGGAGACTGGGACAAGAGGCACTGGACAGTAGCAATAGACAGAGGACAGGAGGCTGAGGTAGAAGGCACTAAGCAGAAGTAAGGGACAGAGGACAGGAGGCTGAGGCTGAAGGTACTAGGTAGAAGTAAGAGACAGAGGACAGGAGACTTGGACAGGTGGCAGGAACAAGAGGGTGCAACAGATTGAGGACAGAAGGTAGTCAACACTGAAGATAAAGCACCAGCCATGGTTATGATAAAGCAGAGGGCAAGGGGGTAGTGGGTAGTGGGCAGCAGGCAAGGGACGAGAAAGTAGACTTGGATGAGTTAGACAGTAAGCAAGGGTTAGCAACCAGAGGGATTGGTGTAGAGCAGAAGACTGTTACCTTTATCAACTGCTAGTGACAGTCACTTTACTAACCAGTGATCAGTGATCGGCCGGAGTCTTGCTCGGCACGGAGACTCTGGAAACTTGGCCAGAGGGAACTGTCAGACTCTGTAATCATAGAACGTGTCATAAACTACTTCAGATGATGAGTGATCAAACTTGGTCACCTTCCCAGTCTTGCCGGTCGTACAACGCATATCTTTCACTTCGTTCTCCCGGCCGCATATATCAAGTTCCTGGCCGCATGTGACCAAAGAATCGAAAATTGCTGACCCCTGGTCTAGACGTAAGCAACAAGGAGTAGAGAAAAGAGGAGTTAAGAGGAGGAGATGAGGCTAGGGTACTTGAAGATGTCGATGAAATTAAGTCAAGAGCAGGTGGCAGTAGCCATAGAAAAGTGGCAGCAGGAAGGAAGCAATCAGCAGGAGCTGTGACTGGAAGCAACGGTGGGTGGCGGGTTGGAGAGAGCAGAGCGTGAGTGGCACAGGATAGTGAAAAATGTTGCTACGGCGAGGTGGAGACAAAGGAGGGTCCTGGGGCGGCAGACCAGAGACAAGTGAGGAAGTTTCAAGTGCGCCAGGAGGCAAGTATCAAAGACAGAACAGAACGATAACATTCAGCGATTTGTGGCATCATAACATCCCCCTCTCCCTCACATTTCAGTGTCCCATCACCACGGTATGCAGCTCCTCACCACAATAATCATCCTCGTCTCCATTTCTAGTGGCTTTTGCAAGACGCCTGTCACCACAATATTCATCCTCTCATTCCCATGGCCGGTTACCACAACGCTATATAGCGACATGTAACACAATATTTACCTACAATGTTCCGTGCTCAAGGAAGGGCGACTGTCAAGTTTGTTCCCCTGCTTGTTTAGGGAAATTCCTATGTACGATTCTATTTTGGTTTGCTACAATGCTATTTGGTTAGTTACACACGTAGAATCGGCTCATTGTGCCATTGGTTATTTTAGGTAACTAAAAGGTTATATTGCGATTATATCACCTCATCTGAAAGATGTGAGCAAACAGAATTACCTCACACATCAAGTATCAACTTCATATACTTAGAACACGTCAAGCTGTCCTATTCACATTATATCGCTACGACGTTCAGACAAGCGCTCGGGCCTGACTAAGAACCATACTTGCTTATCTATGCCACACTCTCCTGGCCCAACCCTTCCCATCGAACCCACATACCTCATCCTAGCACCAACACAACCCACACTTCCCTAACATTCCACGACCCAGCTCCACGCGTCCAGTTCATACACCCATTACAATCCCTCAGTCACAGCCTGATGATTCATACAACCCTCTTGTTATGAACAATCACAGTGACGATCAGTTTCTGAAGTTTGATGATATACAGTGATTGTAACGAAGGAACTATGGCCACTGTTACTATATCATGGTAACAGCTGCTCACACATGATGCATCATAGGGTCCTGTGCTCAGACCTACAGTGTTTCTTGTTTTACTTTACTGACGGTGTAAATGCGAGCAACTGATTATAGCCGTCGTTTTTACCGATGATACCAACTTCTCGTTTTTGAGAGCGGCCGTGAGATGTACACAAGACTTGTCGCTCAGCTACAAAGAAAGAAAAAAGATGACCTGGAATATTTTGTATAAAGTAATGAATATAGAGATATGCCACAGAATGCATTTCGTTATGGCAGTTTACATTTTGTTGCCCATTTGTTTTAAGGAATATAGTAAATAATTAAGGTAAGACAAAGTTTTTTGGAGTTGTTTATGAAAGAAAATAGATCAAGAAAGAGTAAAGTGATTCTGGTGCGTACTGAATGTGTATCACTATGACAAATCCTCAGTCCTCAACAAAACCAGAAAATGCCTTAAGTAACAAACATTACGTGTGTACTAAATGTTAGCTTATCCTCATATTAGCGAATATATAACTAGAATGAGTGACGTTATCACTTCTCGTCGGTTCTCAGCAGTAGCTGCTGGACAGAACTTTGAAGATATAGAAGCAAATAAGAAGAAATTTAGCTGAAAAAGGCTTTCGCTTAAGATCTTTAACTCGTCAGTTGAAGAAATACTTGCAGTACCTGCAGGAGGTGGGTCTACGTCCCTCGGGAGCTCTTACAAATGGGTCAAAATCATCATAAGATTGTATCACGTGAGGTCCAAGTTCCTTTGGTCCACACTGCTTCCTGTTTGACAGGGATTGCCTTTTACCGTGGCTCATCAAAACTCAGTCAGAAAGCTGTAGCCAGGTCAAATAGTGACGCCATAGTTTGAAAACGAGAACTTACTAGCCATCAAAAAAGTTGTCACAATGCAGGATGTTGAGTCTCTTCAGTGATATTGCCTGTGGTAAGATGAGGCAGTTGATTCCGCTACACTCACTCATGTGAGATGGTAGGATTAATGTTGTTGATGGTTGGTGTATACAAGAGCCGATTGTGACGTTTAGTTCCCTTGAACACCACCACTTCCCTCTACTGGCTGGGGTGTCGTCTTGCATATATCCTTCGTGTGTAGTCAACATTTTCTACAAAAGGAACACTGAAATAAAAAGAATTTTTCTGGACATCCAGCAAATCCTAATGTTTACTCCATTGGTTTTTAGTTTATCCTCGAACGTTTCTTTCTTTTTCTAAATCTGTATATTTAATGTCTTCAACCTTAGTTGTGGTTTTGAGGAGTGTGATGCTCTAAACTGGATCGTTGTCTTATTCACATGTGTGTTACTTATGATGTATAACTCACGTAAAACAACAGTTCATCTTACATGATAAAGAATGCTTGATGTATTTACTCATTGCCAGCAAGATTTTTATTTTGTTTTCGCGAGCGATCAGAAGCAGTCTGCTCAGCAGCCTTGGCCAGTTGTATTTGCTGAGATAGCCGATAGTTTGTAAACTTTTGGTCGGCAAATCTTTTCGTTCCCCAGACAGCGTTTGTTACCCAAGATACGATATACGTTCATTAACATTTCGTTATAAAGAATATCGACAAAGATGCTCATATTTTTTTTTTTTTTTTTTGAAAAATCAGTTTTTATCATTTTATTTGAGAAAAATTGTTGACCAACGACCAGATTTTGTCCAGTCTCTTGTGCCAACATGGTGTCATCTGTTGTTGTGGCTGGACCGACTCGCACATCCCTCCCTGCTTTATTCCACAACGCCTGCTAGGCTCAAGGATACACCTTGCCCCAACCACGCCCATACAACTAGGAAATAGCCTGTGCTAGTGACAAACGTGACAACCTAAGATTCAGATGGATTGAGATAAGTTGGCGGAGTAGAACGAGACATGGCAGATAGATTTCATTATAGATAGATGTTGATTCATGCACTTTGGTGGCAGACATTTGAGTTACGAGTACCATATTCTTGGTAAACCTCTACAAGAAATTAGATTAGAAAAATACCTTACAATGATTATCAGTAATCACCTTAAGTATAGTAACCAATGCCTAGCCACACACAGGAAACCAGTTAGTTGTCAGGTTTCATAGATAGAAATGTAAACTATAACACGTAGGATATGATACACCCTGTACAACTATAATACATAGGATATGATACACCCTGTACAACTATAAAACATAGGATATGATACACTCTGTACAACTATAATACATAGGATATGATACACCCTGTACAACTATAATGCATAGGATATGATACACCCTGTACAACTATAATACATAGGATATAATACACCCTGTACAACTATAATACATAGGATATGATACACCCTGTACAACTATAATACATAGGATATGATACACTCTGTACAACTATAATACATAGGATATGATACACCTTGTACAACTATAATACATAGGATATGATACACCTTGTACAACTATAATACATAGGATATGATACACCCTGTACAACTATAATACATAGGATATGATACACCCTGTACAACTATAATACATAGGATATGATACACCCTGTACTATGTCCTGGTTAGACCTCATCTTCTGTGTTCAGTTCGGGTCACCAAACCTGGTCAAAGATAAAGAGAAACTCGAACGATTTCAAAGAAGAGCAACCAGACTAATCCTTCCACTTAGAAATGAATATACTTTATGTGGAAATACTCAGAGACTTAGAACTTTTCTCTCTCTCTCTCCCTAAGAAAAGCGCAGACTTCGAGGTGACCTGGTAGAAGTGTTTAGTATGCTAAATAGTTTCAATAAAACATCATACGAAAATTTTTTTACCTTTGATACTCATTGACCAGAAATATTGGTATGAAGATAAATGAAAAGAGATTGGATGGCAATGTGGGCAAACAATTCTTTAGTATGTGGAACGAGGGGCATTGGAATGAGTGGTATGTATATACATCGACTAAAGATATCTGTAAATGAAGGCTTAACAAACGATTCATTGATATCTCATCTTAGTAAAGAAACCATATAATCATTAATTAGTCTTTTCTTCCTTTTTCAAGGAGTCTAGCAGCAGAGCAGATGTGATTAGATTGATAGAAATTATTATTTCCAATCTACACTTTACTGTAAGATTTCCACGCCAGCAACTGACCACTATGATGCACGGGGTTGCTTTATATATGTTTTCCTGCCGGCAGTTGAGCTGGGGGTAGCGGTGTGTGGGCATGGAGGTGTCTTCTACTTTGCTATCCCGTTTGTACCACTGTCTTCATTTTCCTTTTTTTATTTCTCCTTCACAGATGAACTCGTCATGGATCATTAGGTCCTTCTGTTACTGTCCTTCCCATGTACTGCCACGGGTAGTGACCTGTCTTGGCGCGGGTCCTGGTACTGTGTACGTGACCTGCCGGGTGAGCGCTACAAGTCCCTGGGTTGTTACCTGCCCTGGTGACGCCTGCGGGACTTGAGGAAGTACCCTGTAAAGACCTTCACGTGACCTCTAACCTCGGGGTGGTGGAGGTGGACGGTCACTGACCCCTGGTAAGGCGACGTACTCAAAATTTGATCCGCGTCACGTCGTTGGCTGGGCGTCCAAAGACCGCTGGGGAGGAAGGAGGCCTAACACGAGTGGCTGACGGTGGTCATGTGTTGGTCCTGAGGCGCAAGAGTCTTGCAGGATACTATTGCAGGAATGTCACACACGCGGATGATAACGTACCACCTCCTTTGGGTTTGGCTATTTCTATGGCGTAAGTCAAATCTCATATTTTTTTTCGCACTGTAGTGATAAAGAATTGGTCTGTGGCTGCCTGGGAAGGAATTCCTGTACCTGCTTGAATAGGCCTAGACCCAGGGTAGACGGAGGAATGTGATGAACAATGTAAGACGTCCGATAAGAGAAGGTCAATGCAGGTAGGGGCCAGATAAGCGGCGGTAGATGGTAGATAGCGGGAGCCTGTGTGTGAAGCTTAGTAATGCCATTCCTGGATGTTTAAATGACGGGTTGTGACGCGTTATCCAGGAACACCCCGCAAGATGACCTTCGCTAGGAACACCCCGTCATGTCACCTCGCCAGGAACACCCTGCCATGTCACCTCGCCAGGAACACCCCGTTAGATGACCTCGCCAGGAACACCTAACCAGGAACACCCCGCCAGGTGACCTCGCCAGGAACACCTCACCAGGAACACCCCGCCAGGTGACCTCGCCAGGTGACCTCGCCAGGAACACCTCGCCAGGAACACCCCGCCAGGTGACCTCGCCAGGTGACCTCGCCAGGAACACCTCGCCAGGAACACCCCACCAGGTGACCTCGCCAGGGACACCTCGTCAGGAACTTCCCGCCAGGTGACCTCGCCAGGGACACCTCGTCAGGAACTTCCCGCCAGGTGACCTCGCCAGGGACACCTCGTCAGGAACTTCCCGCCAGGTGACCTCGCCAGGGACACCTCGTCAGGAACTTCCCGCCAGGTCACCTCGCCAGAAACACAACATAACCCCGCCAGCAACGCCTGTGGCAGGAACCTTATTTACGAAAGAAACAGGGCGAGCACTTCGCCAAGGCCTCTCCTGCCAACCACATGTACCACCCGTAGGAACACCACCCCAGCGACCCTAGTTTGCTTCACGTCTCCGGCCATGACCACGTCAGCCTGGAATCCTACGCAGCAACACCTTATGAGAAACACCGCACAGTGCCTCTCTCCACCAGCAATACAACGCCACGAACACACACGACTTGGAACACTGCGCCATTCCGAGGGGGACAGAGCCACTACCACAGACAGGAAAGCTAACGGGAACGCCAGGGGATCCAGCCTCCCACGAAAGATCGTAGTGGCAGAAGCTCCCTGTGTATCACTTTATTCACCACCACTTATTTGATTTTCGTGTCTTTATCATCATTGCCAAGTCGTCTGATGATCCTGCAAGTTATTTCTCTCGGTGTTTACATTGCTGTCTTGGACAAAAGTCGGTGGACGCGAGTTTGGATATTTCTTACGAAGCGTTTCATCATCGTGTGTGTCAGTCAGTAACTCTTGGATAAGATCTTTGAAACCCACAGGAGAGCTTGACGTCATGGGAACCTGCTTCAGGAGACCAGATCCTTCTTCAGTTGTGTCAGGACGTGTGGCACAAGGGCCCGAGATGCACACACTGTCATCCCCTGGCCATATGGAATAGTCTCGTCCGCTTGTCTGTGGCTCACATCTTCTGAGGAACGGAGATCACACTGGGCGACTATGTTCAGAACCAAACATAGATTTCACCTTTTTTATCCCGTACATTGTGTCATTGGTCTACCCACCCCCAGATCATGTTTGTATGTGTGTACATGAATAAATTGAATAAGATACATGGATAAATGAATAACGGTTTATTGTATTTAGGCAGACATTCGACTGAAAGTACAGAATGAAGTAATACAGTTATTACAGAACTGGGTCGTGATAGTAACTAGCTAACTAATCATACAGAAGCTTAAGATCAAGATGGACTGAATGTTTCTACTCTTTGGATAAACACATGGGTGAGGTACATCTAGATAGACAGGGTGGCAGATGTACAGGGATGTTTAGAGTAAATGGTATAGTTTGTACCATTAAACAGTTGGTTAAATATTAAGTGAAGAACAGTTACAGTAATACAGAAGTTGTTATACCACATAGCCTAAATGAACACTGAGCTGTTTACTTGCACACTTGTTCATGGATTGTTTCTGACATTCACAGTGGTAGGTATCCCTGAGCTCAGTTGGTGGAACGCCTAATGATTTCACTAGGCGGAGAAGGTACAGACGGTATGAGGAAGGTTTGATGATAGTGCTGACATGACTCTTCCTGTTTAAACCGTCGTCGACAATTTCATCAAGAATTTTGAAGTTTCTGATTACCTGGAGGATGTCAGGGCTTAGTGTAATGTCAGAGCCTAGTGTGATGTCAGGGGGCAGGATGTTGTCTGCGTCTGTTGATATGCATCGTCACATTCTTGGTGTGGCTGATGATGGCATGGTTAGCAGTAGTCCACCCCTGAAGGTTGTTGATGGTGTGCTGGACGGCACTGAGGTCAGGAGAGTTGTAGTTGATAGTGATGCCAAAAGTTGGAGTCGTCTACGTACTTCCAGCGGTGGTTTGTGTCCCCCAGGACGTCGCTGGTAAGAATGAGGAAGCAGAGCGGCTCATCGTGGTGCCCTGTGGTACGCCACATGTTAGGGGTAGTGAGGCCGATGTGGCTTCCCGAAAGCAGGCAGTTTGGAGTCGACCGGTCAGGATGTTCGCAAGCCTCGAGACGAGACAACCCCCGTAGTCCCAGGTCGACTGCGTGCTTCAGAATGATGTCATGGTTTACCAAGTCGAAAGCCTTAGTTAAGTCTACGAAGGTTGGTGCCACCGAGGTCTTGCGCTTTTCCAAGTTGCGATGTATGAAGTCAAGGAGGCTTACAAGGCAGTGAGTGATTGGGAAAAACTTCATGTTTCCAAATTGCTGAGGGTTTTCTAATTTAGCAGTGTCAGCATAGTCCCGGTCAGACACAAGACTTTCACAGCTTAAAGTGAGGACTGAAATGACTGCAACAGGATGGAAGCTATTAAGACTCTGGGCTGATGGAATTGAGTTGTGGAGTGACATATGCTGTCTTCCAAGCTGTGGCACATTTAGATCGTTTGAGTGAAGCATTAATTATGGTGGTTAGCAATGTAGCTAATTCATGAGTGAATTCCTTGTAAAATATCACTGGAAAATCTACGGGTATAATTTCAATTCAATTCAATTTCAATAATTAATTCCTAGTGCTGTCGCTAGGTACCCCTACACAATATCCCAGAAACATCTGGCAAATGTCACAAGTTCATACATATACAACAATGGCGTTTACTAAAGGCTAAGGAAGGAAGGACATTCCTTCAACACATCATCAATATCGTGTGCATAATGTCTGGCCGGTATGGGGAAGATCACTGTTTCTCCGTCAGGGGGTCGTGCTATGGGTGCAGTGGAGTGTTTGTTTTGAAGGCGCTTACCTACTTGATATTCCTCTTCTGTGTTCGTGGGGAGATGGGATCGGTACATATGCTGGGAGGAAGGTTATTTCAAGTTTTGGTAATAGTTTTTAGATAGTGGCAAAGTGGTTCATTTTGATGTGCTGCCTCCCCGTTGCTAGTGTGGTCTGCACAAGGGGGAAGGGAAGGACCTTTGGGGAAGGGAAGGGCCTTTGCTCGTCCCAGCTAGTGAATTCTTTTATTCCATCATGCCACAGTCCGGTGTTGGGGTGCTTTAATCCTGCACCTGGTATGGGTAATACGCCATCTTCGCGTTGCAATTTGTTGCGAAGTTGATTGTAGGGGTCGTTGTTGTGCCTGTGGAACACTCGATTTTGCTGCTGCATAAGTTGCTCAATGTGGTGGGTGATCCAGGGAGCGTCGGCTGTGTGTGTGTGTGTGTGTGTGTGTGTGTGTGTGTGAGGAAAGAGGAACAGAGACCACTGATTTTTGCGTAAGTTAAGATCCCTAATGTGAATAGTTCAGGAACTGTCACCTAAAACTCACCAGCGATTCCAGGTGACTGTAAAACTTGTAGTTACCTTTTTGTACGTGTGAAGAGGGAGTCGTGCACTCATGGGTCCCCATCTCTTGAACTTTACTGTCAATTTGTTAAAAAAGGTGTTAGAAAGACGTTTCATGAGAGCAGTGCACGAGAAGAATAAATTTACAGAGAACGTGGTCGGTACTTACATCATAAAGAAGTTTGAAAGGTTGTCTGATAGGAAAACTCCCTCCCCGTATAGTACAAAAAGGTAATTAAGCAAACACACACACAGACATATCTGCCAGCTATCCATGTATTGACCCGTCTGTGATATGCGGCGGCTGGGAAATAATGTGTAAAGCAATACAGTCAGTAACTATAGCTAGTATATTTGCAAGACAATCTCTTTGCATCAAGTGTAGCCCTGCCAAATTCTCTTTATGCCTGACCCTGCTTTGTCACCTGGCTTAGAACTTTAGGTTCTCAGAGTGTCATTTTCTGTATCATCATTAATGGTACATTTCTCATTTTCTTTCTCCATAGATTTAGTAAGTGCGCAAGTGAGCGTCTTCGTCATGTATCTGCGGCAAGGGTCCATGATGAGGTTCAGCACCTGTGTGAGCCTATTTGGCCTCTGTCACTCCGTATGGTGGCTACAGTGTACCACCACCACCACCACCCGAGAGGTGAGATGGCTATAGGAATAGAGAGGAGGGATGTAGACGTTGATCATGCAGTAGTTGTACGGAGTTGACGACAAGATGAGGAAGATATGATGGTCCCTTGCAACTATAAGGAGACGGTTACAAGGTCATCGGCAAAATTCTGATCCAATGCTTGTCCCCCCTTCCCTAGTCCTCCTCGGTGGTTCTGCTGGGTTGGCAACAAGATGAGCAACAAAATAACACCGTGATCAGAGGGCGTACTTGGCAACAGGAAGGTAGGGTGATCCGTCTCCCTGACAGGCGGCCCCTGACCACCCCTTGTGCCGGCTTCCCTTGATGAATGTGTAATTGCACTGGTTGCTGAAAATGGTGGCAGCGGAGTACCTTATCTACCGCGTGAAATTGCATTCTCTCAATCTGAGGACCGCCTAAAGGATCGCTTGTTCTGGACTCGGTAAAACGCTGTGGTGCTTTCCGTCATCTTTGGAAGTGAACTTTGGAAAGAGCGAGTTCTTTGGTTCCTGTTGAGGTCATGAGGAACAAGAGTTAAATGACGACGAGAAATGTTTGATAAAGATGTGTGTGTGTGTGTGTGTGTATGTGTGTGTGTGAGGGATGTTTAGTTCTACTTGCCAGAGATTCACACTGTGGCCTTGAGGCTCGTCTGGACGTAAGGGGCTGCCGCAGGCCTTCACCTGAAAGGTTAATCGTCGTTTGGATACACCCACCAAGGAATGGAACAGTATGAAAACAGACCATGATTAACTGCAAGCATCTCCAGTGAGTATTCTATGTACTAGGTTGCCTAATTAACTAGCAGGGCTCCGCAGGGCAGGTAAAGGAGCATGTCTACCTTGCCACCAACCACCCTACACACAGGGACAAATCTCGTACACAGTGCAAACCGAAAGAAGTGAAAACTGTATCATTACCAGCTGGATATGTATACTTCCAATGCAAGTTGTTTAGATGTAAAGGAAGTAATTACTGTTGAGATCTTATGCTCAATGACAAGGAAGAGAATGAGTCGCCGAAGACCCAAGAGCATTAAAACTGGTCCGCAAGACAGAAGTCACTACGTAATGTTCCTATGGTCACCTGAGGTGGGCGAGGGGAGAGGCAGGAGTGAAAGGTAGTTTATGTCAAGTGATTCGTTATCAGTTACGAGGAGGACACGTTGTGGTCTGGCCGTGTGAGTTGGTCCCGGGTATCTTGAAACAAGAGGACATGATCGTCATCCGTTTTTACGTAACCAAAAAACGCTTTGGCCAACCTGTTTTAAAGTGATCTCAGGCTCCTTAATTGATATGCACCACAGCAGAGAACAGTTTAGGGGCGTTTCCTAGGGTGAAGCGTATGCCGTTTGACCGCTTTTTTCCCCCGCCCGCTGAAACTTAAGTTTAATACCATACAGAACGTGGACTTACACATTCTGACATTAAGTGTAATTGGACTTGTGGGAGTGAGCGTTGGGAGCACTTTCCTAGCTCACATGGCCAGGGACTGGCTTGTCCTCCGGCCGTTACTGCTACTTTCCTTTCTGTACGGTACAGTAAGGAGCAAGCATTTTTATCAGAACTCCATTTGATTATATTTTCCCTTGTTGTTTCCTGAAAGTATGGCCAGAACAGATAACTTGCAGTGTTTTCTTGTGAAACTGTTGTTTTCCTGTTTATAATGAACGACAAGGCACGAGCATAATATGTCTCAATCAAAAGCCATCTCGGGTGAAAGGACATGAGTGAGGGGAAAAGAAAATAGAAATTTAGAGCTCTGCAGGTTCTTTTGGGCCTGAATATTAAAGGTAGAAAGGTTACAAGATGAGAAAAAGACAGTTGGAGGAAGGAATTCCAGAGCTTAACTGTTCGAGTGAATGAGAAAGTATCCTAACTGTCAATCCTTTGAGCGGCTGGTTCTCCATACAGACACAGTGGAAAGTAGTTGTGTTGGCTGGGACTGGAGGGAAATGTGTCTTTCTGGCTTGGGATCACTAGGTATCATATTACTAGCGATGCGATAGATTAGTATGCCCATCTTAGCCATGCTTTGGCCTTCATTACTATTTGTATGATACACGTCCTTGTTTGATTCATGCGTAATGGTTTGGTTTGAAGGGCATGGCTGTATCCAGAATTACCGCTTTTATTTTTTTTTCTTGTTATTCATATCCCTTAATTGCATTTAGTCTTTTAAGGGTTTCTTATGTTTGTTTGTTTTTTGTACTTCTTTCCTGTGTATTTACATGTTACAGTAAGACTGTACTCAGTACTGGTGTAAGAGCTGTGTGTCATGTGCCCGTCAAGTGTGCTATACATTGCTCTACGTCAACCATCCAGCAAGTACTGATCACTGCGAGGCTTCCGGCACTCTGGCATGTGCCACAATCCTCCTGCCAACGTCAATTAGTGCCACACCCATCCTGCTTACCACACATAGTGCTACACCCATCTTGCCTACCACACACAGTGCCACGCCCCTCCTTCTTACCACAGTGTCACATACCTCCTGCCTAACACACACAATGCCACACCCCTCCAACCTAACACAGTTCCACACCCTTGTTGCCTACCACACAGTGGTACACCCCCTTTCTCCTACCACACACAGTATCATGCCCCTTCTGCCTCCCGCACACAGTGTGACGCACCTCCTGCCCACCACACACAGTGCCACATCCCTCCAACTTACCACACAAACTGCCACATCCCTCCTGCCTATCACATACAATGCCACACCTTTCTTAGTTATCAAACGGAGTGCCACGCTCCTCATGCCCACCACGCACAGCACCACGCCACTCCCGTTTCCCATGCACAGTGCCATGCCCCTCATACCTACCACACAGTACCAATCCCCTCCTGCTTGCTTCACTTGATCCCACGCACTACCATTCTCCCACAGGCATTGCCACGTATCTCCTGCCAACCATATACATAGTGCCACGCCCCTCCAGTCTACCACACATATTGCCGCGCCTCTCATGCATAGCATACATGTTGCCACGCCCTTCTTGCCCGCACCACTCGGTGCCACGCCCCTCCTACCTAAACAATGCCATGCCATTCCTGCTTACTACATACAGCACCACGCCTCTCCAGTCTATCACACACAGGGCCATGCAGTTTATGCTTACCATACACAGCATCACGCTCCTCCGGTCTACCACACACAGTGGCAATTCCCCTCTGCCTACAACGCACAGTGCCACGCCCTTCCTGCCAAGTGCACTCAACACCACACCCCACCATTCTACCACACAAAGCGCCATACCCAACCAGTCTTCCGCACACACTGCCATGCCCCTCCTACGTACCACTCGCTGTGCCACGTTTCTCCCACCTACCACGCCCCTTTCACTTAACACGCATTATGCCACGCCCCTCCCACCTGTTACACACTCCGCCACATTGTGACACCCCTCCTACCTTAAATACACAGTGCCACGCCCCTCCTCCATACCACACCCAGTGCCACGCTCCACTTGTCAACCCGATACGTGGTTTCACTGGTGCTGTCAGCTATAAGCGAGACCCCACAAGGGAATAACATGACCCTACACATCTGTATATAGAGGGTGAGATCATATCAGTTTGAGCATAAACCTAGAGGTTTATGTGTCAGTCCTACAAAGCAGGCGCTGAAGGTGGACACTGTCGTCCATATGTAGAGCAGAAGGTCAGGCCTCACGGCTGTAAGGCCACACAGCAGGAGCACACCCCACTGGGGAAGCAGCAGGCACGGCTGTAATGCCACACAGCAGGAGCAGGCCACACTGGGGAAGCAGTGGGCACGGCTGTAAGGCCACACAGCAGGAGCAGGCCCCACTGGGAAAGCAGCAGGCACGGCCTAAGGCCACACAGCAGGAGCAGGCCCCACTGGGAAAGCAGCAGGCACGGCTGTAATGCCACACAGCAGGAGCAGGCCACACTGGGGAAGCAGTGGGCACGGCTGTAAGGCCACACAGCAGGAGCAGGCCCCACTGGGAAAGCAGCAGGCACGGCTGTAATGCCACACAGCAGGAGCAGGCCACACTGGGGAAGCAGTGGGCACGGCTGTAAGGCCACACAGCAGGAGCAGGCCACACTGGGGAAGCAGTGGGCACGGCTGTAAGGCCACACTGAATTCAGTTGGTGACCAGCAGCTGACCTACACTGTGGGTGCAGCGGCACAGCAATAAAGTCTGAGAAGGCCAGTGCTACAAACCAGTATCTTTACAGTTACAACGTACAAAAAAAAAAAATGTTTGCAGGAATATTCACCGCCACTCTGAGACTAATTAAACCCACTTGAAAAAGATCAGACAATGGCCATCCGAAAATGAAAAAAAAGACAACAAGTAAAGGTTGATTATATCATTTGATGACGCAGAATATCGTCTTTAAGACCATGGAAAATATCGTCATATGACCACGTATAACAGTTTTGCTGCCAGGCCGACACCTGGTCTGGCTGGTGCCTCCCGCCCCCCAGTACCCTGTCCAGCCCGTGTCCAGGTACCTTACCGCAGACACCCACTCCCCTCCCTTCCCAAGTCCCTTCCTCCACCCCATCTCCAGACTCCCAACTGAACCTTCCCTAAAGCCCCCTTTACCTATTCAGTTGGAATTATAAATGTTGAATTTAGTTTAAATTGCATTGTATTGATGAAAATTCAAAGTTATTATACATCTTTGAGACACTTCACATATATTATGTTCCCTAGCACTTCTTCTTGCAAACACATTTTGTTAAAAGTTAGAGATAATCCTTTTTGATCAGATTTTAAAAATTTTCAGACTTTCAAATATCTTTCTTAATATGGGTGGGGAGGTTATGTTGGGGTGTCTCCTAGAGTTGTATCATCTTTTCGATTTGGATCCATCAATTATTTCCAGGAGCGTGTGGAGAGATCAGTGGAGCAGTTGGGAATGACTGTGGGTAGCTGGGTAATACCAGTATGCGGACGTGCATGTAGCGCTGCGATCTTATTGGTTGTAACGCGGTGCTGGGGCGTGTAGCTGGAGTAGTCTGTCTTGGCCTGTGTTGTGGCTGTTGAGTTTTGGTTGTTGTTCTTCTGATAATTCGGCGATGTATAGACGTCTTGTGTTTTGTACGCAGTGTAGTAGTCTTGTAGATTTAACAGTCATCTCTGGTGTGAGGGCAGCGTTGTGCCTGTAGGTGACATGTCGTTTGCTGGAGCCATCTGGTGAGTCTTGTGGATAGTGTACAGGTTGTGCGTCCCACGTACGTCAGTCATGTTAGCCAGGAGCTCCCAGTCTCCTTGTTGACATCTGAATTCATAAACTCCGTTGGAGTTTTGTAATGTGTCTTGTTTGTTGTCCAGCTGGTTGTTCATGATGAGGTCGATTGTTTTTGTTGTTGTTGTAGACTTGTTCTGTTGTTGTTGTTGTTGTTGTTGTTGTTGTTGTTGTTGTTGTTGTTGTTGTCGATGACTAAGTTGCCTTCGTTATCTTGTGTTGTATGGTTCATATTTCTTATATTTCATGAAACCCTTATCCCATACTGTATTCCTGAAACTTTATTTAGAATTTGTGTTGTTGAATGCATCTTTTAATCTACTATACATTAGAGATATAAGACAGTCAACTAATCTATTAGAAAAACAAAAGCTGTCAGAGTCCTTCTAAGTGTAAGAGATAATGTCACCCCATCATGATACTCGATGTGTGGAAACTATGTGGTATTACCGAGATGTCTGCTGCGCCCCACCTGGGAGTTAGTGGTGTAGATGAATACAGAATGATGCACTTTGGTAATGAAGATATCAAACATGAACACAAATTAGTCGGTAAAACCTTATCATAAGTTAAATGAGAATGAGACCTGCTTGAAGAAAGCAACATTCTTGAAGTTACTTTTCAAACAGTGAACATCTTTCCGCTTCAGAGATGAGCCTCCCCAGAGATAAGCCTCCCCAGAGAAGCGTTCTGCAGTAAGAGAAGTGACCTTTACCTTTATACTTTATCACAATATTTCAGTGGCCGTGCGCTGTCTTCATACTACATGGCGTTCCTCCTCAGCATTTTACCTGACGACGGTTGAGCCGCAGTGAGGGGCGAGTGCGCAAGTGTCATCTGCTTTGCCATTCTGTTTCCACCACAAATATGATCACGATAACCTCTTCATAAACCATCAGGTCTCTGTTACATGCCTTTCCCTTGTAATCCCATCTCCCCCTCCGCCATGACTACCCCTCACACCTCAAGACACTCCTCCCTTTCCCTCCTTCATGCACCCACCTTCCCTTCATTCTTCTCCCAGGCATCTTCTCCTCTCTACTCCTCCCCTAGTACCCTCCCTCCCTTCATCCCTTTCCATTCCATTCCTTACTCAAGCTCCCCTCCCCTCCATCCTTCCCTCGTCATTCTCCCTCCCTTCCCACTTTCTGGTCTTGCCTCCTTGCTCCCTTCTTCCCTTCCTCCTCTCCCTGCCTCCGCCTTCGTCTCACCACAACTCCCTTCATCCATCCACCCATCAGTCCTTCCTTTTCATTTCCCTCCCGTCCATCCGTCATATCCTCCCTACCCATTCATTTTTTTCTTTTGTTTCGTTTCCTCTTCATTCGTCTTCCTCCTTCCTTGCCCTCAGCGCGATTACCTTCTGCCTTCCATAGTTGTAGTTCCAGTATAGACAGACGTTTTCATCTTGTGATCACGTATGTACATCGGAGACTAGTGAGACTCCGTGGCCAAGGTCCTCCCAGACGCCTCATCCCCCATTGTCCTGGCCACACCACCAGTCAGCACGCCCTCAGTGGCCGCACTCCACGCACCTGTCGGCACAGCTGGCGAGAGACTCCTGCAGCAGACGATGTTGTACATGTTTTGATAGACACACTCTCAGCCATACTGATGACCTCACTGAGACCTGTCAGCCTGTAGCCAGCCACCACCTGCATACCATCACCGGAGACGTCAGGAGAAACGCGATGATGCCACCACCTCACTAGGACAGACCGTGTCTACCATTACCAGGCTGCAGCATCAGAGACATGATCGCCAGACGTGCTACCCTCAGACTCTTCATAACACACATGATTGACTGACACACGTAATTGATGAAACACTACTGCCACACTGGGGCCAAGCCTCCCCTACCTACATGTGTCACACTATTGCCACACTGGGGCCAAGCCTCCCCTACCTACATGAGTCACTCATTGCTCACAATGCCCGACGTAATCCTTGCAAATGTAGACTCGCCGCCTCAACATCCATATTGATCAGGGCGAGACCACCAGCAGCGGCCAGATAAGCAGTGGTAGCGTCAACAAACACGTCACCTGCACCACCATGTCACATTACCTCTCTCCCCTCTCAGCCAGCGCTCCGTCCTTGCCCTTCCATTCCATCCTTCCATTCCCTCTCCATTTTCTCTTCTCCAGTTCGCCAAATCGGCTTATTACCCGCCACTTCCCATCCATCACAACCCTCCCAGTCCTGTCCCACCCCTCCCACACTCCGCTATCCCGCCTCCTTTGCTCCCTAGACCCTGGTTCCCTCCCTCCCAGGTCATTCCTTCCCTTCATCCCCAATCCCTCCTCCTCCCTTGTACGTCATGTCATTCCTTTCCTTCTTCACCTCTCTGTCCTTCCTCAGACCATTCCTTCCCTACCCTGTTTCATATTCTAGATGTTTTCTCTTCCTTCAAACGGAAGAAAGTTCAGTCACTGGTCAGCCACATGGCTCATGATCAGTCTATGAGCCGAACTTCCACATCAGGAAAATAATTAAGGTCGTAAAGTATTTTATTTTCTTATGTTAACTGAGACGGCACGAGCAACTGGATGCTCCAATTGTCATCTCATTAATGCTACATGTACGCACTCCTACCATAACCTGAGCTAGGTACCCCGTTTTATGAACCAATCCCCTGTGGAGGATGAACAGCTAGATTGATTGCAGGCCTATTTTCGCGACCTTAGACCCATGCACCCGACCGCGGGTGGCCCCGTGAATGAGTCACTTGGACAAGGCCATTTTTAGATGAATATTTACGTCGTATGTTATAACCATATTAGAGTACGCATCTCCAGGTTGGTCACCCCACACGAAGGGACTGATAGATCTGCTGGAGAAGGTCTCACCGAGACAACAAAGACCGTCCCTGAGTTCATGGAGTTGGAGTCGCGAGATGCCTCAAATATCGTAGATCGAGTGAACACTATGAATATTTCTTAGCTTTTTAAAGCAAATAGAAATCAAACCACTTAAGGGTGTAATAAGACATCACACCGCAAACGAGTTAGAAATATAACGATGAATGTATGAAACGAGCTGTGAGAAAAGGTTAATGCAAAGTATGTTAAAAAAAAAGGATTAAACTGTTTGATAGCAAAGAAGTATACATACATACATACATACATACATACATACATACATACATACATACATATAAAGATGATGTGGTTGCAACACTGTAACGCCGTCTTCAGCGACAGACAGACCCGTTAGATGATCACTTGGGGGGGAGGGACAGGGATGTTGGGGAGGGGGAAGGATTACGTCAGAGGACCAGGCTGAGTGTAAGGTAAGATGATGAATGTGAGTCAAGTGAGTAACTGGCCTTCAGTTTCTACGTATGTACAGGATAAATGTATATAATGTTTTGTAATTATGTGTTATAAATCTTCCTTCCTTTATATATATATATATATATATATATATATATATATATATATATATATATATATATATATATATATATATATATATGTATGTGTGTGTGTGTGTGTGTGTGTGTGTGTGTGTGCGTGTGTGTGTGTAGGGAAGGTTCGGTGATGGTCAGGCGTATGGCTGCTCACCCTGTGTGCCCGCGACGCATGTCTGTGTACTCACGCTCACCAGATAGATATCCCACTGTACTACCGTCCTCCTAGGTCTGCCAAGTCAAATAATGCCCCTTAGCCTGTGCTGTCCTCCCGTATAAAGCCATCTGACGCGTCTACTGGTTTATTTGCATGCTTCTCCCTGTGTCCACATACTGATATAATGCTGTTTTGTAGGTCTCTTTGTTCATGTGGCTTATTTCTTTTTTTTTTTTTCTTTGCACCTCCTTACTATAATATTTTTGCCTTGGCCTACACACATAGATAAAACCCCTTTTAGATTTCCAAGCTCTCGAATGCTTCCTTTTTTTCGACGCTCACGGTATATCCTTCCACGAGAAGCATTCATGTATGTAATCCCTTTGGCGTAAACCTCGTTCATGTCATGTTCACTGCACAGCTTTGCTGACGAACAATCGAGTCGGTCACAAAGGTACCACGACACACCTGAGTAAAGCTGTAACGAAACCCTCCGTCTCGACAGGAACAGAGACAGGGATCGGAACAGCTTCGACCAAGTGTGTACCGGTGCCTCGGGAGTTTCATCCATGGCCGGACCTAACACCTTGTATCCCAACCTACAGAGCGATCAAGTGCCATGACGACCAATCTAGAGGGGAGGGTCAGATGGCATGGGCCAGATGTTGAAAGATCTGATATGTGCAGGTATCCCCGGCAAATTCATTGTACACTCCATGCTCACCCTGTGAGCGGTAGCGCAAGATTACAGTTACAAAGTTGATTGGTTATAAAAGCTTCAGTACATACATTACTTAGTATCATTTGGTACGTTTTACCGACTAGATGCAAGAAGTGGATACAAACTTCAAATTCAGGTATCTTGTTGGTAACAGTAAGGTGTTGTGACATTTCTTGCAGGGTTTATTTAGATCTATACCTAAAAAGCTCTATTTTTTGACATTCTAAAACACAGTGTCCTAATCTTTGACCATAAACTTTACAGTTCACATGTTTTACATCTTCAGGTAGATCAAACTGCCAATAATACCTATAATAGTCTAAGTCTGGCAATTACAAAATCTTATGTGCTGATCTTATTATTTTCTCCACATACATGTTTTACTTTCAACATGTGAGTGCGATGGAAAATGTTTTGGCATTTACTTATCTAAACTTGCCTTGGTGCTTCAAAGAAGTCTGGTCATTCCTTTCTAATTACAGTTCTGAGGCTTCTAATGAACACCCCACTGTTGTCTACGACATTACCTTTACTAAGGCCTGTATGAGAGGGAATCCATCACAATTTGATGTGAATCTCTTGACCAATAAAGTTTGAATATTTGTCTCTGGCTTCAGAGACTAACATGTTGACATCCTGATCTCAGGGTGTTCAGGGCGATGAGCGAAGATGAATTATCACATATGATTAAGCTGTCTATGACAGTTGTTTATTCTGACTGTCTCTGACAGTTGTTTATTCTATTTTTCTCAAATCTATTACCATTGGGCTGGATCACAAAGGCAGCAATGCCTGCTTTCCCAGTAGCAGAGTTAAGGCAGCTGTCGGCATGGATTCACTTGGCATTATTATCATCAGTGTAGAGTTTCTGTTTGTGTTCAAGAGGACTGATTTTGACAAAAGTGTTGAAGGTGAAGATTACAAATAATTAGATTATTATTTGGTGGAGAAGTAGGCGTAGTGATCAGAGGTGATTTTATATATATATATATATATATATATATATATATATATATATATATATATATATATATATATATATATATATATATGCCAGGAAGACAGGAAATGCTCTTACTTCGTCATCTTATATAAATTACGTACGCCAAACATTGTCATGTGGTTGGCTGTTATTTGGATCCATTTACTAGATTCACTTGTGCCATGGCGTATATGGTGTAACGTATCCTTAGAAACAACACTATCTGGATCACCACATACAAGTTTCAGTCTTATCATAAGATATTCAGTGCTGGAATACCAAGTCTTCTCCGCATATTGAGTACTTTAGTGGTCTTCAGGTAACCAAGTATGATTCTTAAGGCTTAATTTACATTTTTTTTTCAAATCTGTTGATTCCTTTGCTGTTAAGTAGGTAAAAAACAGGTGCATGATAATCTATTAGAGATCTTATATGAGCTACATACATCATTGTAACGTTTCTGATATTTGTGCCATAACTTGGATTGTACTCTGCAACAACTCATGGTTCTGGGTCTACATGCACATTGCTGATTTAGTTTTTGCACAACAGGTGCAGTTCATGGGACTGAGACACCAAGATATTTAAAGGGGAAGATATAGTCAATGGTTTTTCCATCGATGTTCCGTTTACATAGTCCGTTCTTACTGATACCAATTCGTTTATTGAAAAACTTGTTTTTATCTGCAGAAGTGATAAAGCCAAGAGTTTCAGAAGCTGTGTGTATGTACCCTAGAACGTTTTGCATTTTACGATATGTTTTGGCATGTACAAAAGTATCATCAGCATGACCATTATTGATATTCCTGGGGCTATCTGAAATGGATATCAGTAATGCATTGATTGGTACACTGAAGAAGGTGAGGCTCAGTACTCCACCTAGATCAGTGCCAAGCAACAAGTCTTTGACTTCACCTTTGTAGCCTTGAAACAACACAGCAGACTTTCTGTTCGAGAGATAGCAGAGCATCCATTGCAGGAGCCGGCCGCCTATTTCCATTTTTGCTAACTCATACAAAATAACTTACCTATTGAGCCATATCCAATGCAGCTTGGAGGTCAAGAAAATGTGATGTACTTATGCCGGCTGTCCCCATGAACGGTCAGGAGAGAGTGTACACTTTTGCCATGTGTTGAACCATTAATATTAGGTGACGTATGGTGTTGGATTCTGTGTCGTCGTCTTTTTGAGCACCATCGTCTCAAACGTTTTGCTCAGGTAACTCGTCAGGGAGATGGGGCGAAATTCATCAGGTTGATTGTGTTTAGGTCTTGGTTACAATTGGCTGTTGGTCCATGTGGAGGGTAACTGACCCTTGGCATGACGATGGAAGATAGACGGCAGACCCGCCGCTCTCGTGAGGCAGACGGTCCCGGCTCGGCTGATTAACATAACAAGACAGTGAAACCACATGACAGGCGAGGTGAGTACGGACACTTCACATGTCCTGCACGTAGGTGTTTCTGATCCCTTGAGCAGGACGGTACGACCCTTGAGCACGATGGCACGACCCTTGAGCACGACGGTACGACCCTTGAGCACGGTGGTACGACCCTTGAGAACGATTGAACGACCATTGAGCACGACGGTACGACCCTTGAGCACGATTGTACGACCCTTGAGCACCATGGTACGACCCTTGAGCACGACGGTACGACCCTTGAGCACGATTGTACGACCCTTGAGCACGATGGTACGAACCTTGAGCACGATTGTATGATCCTTTGCTTACGACGGTACGACCCTTGAGCACGATTGTACGACCCTTGAGCACGATGGTACGACCCTTGAGCACGATTGTATGATCCTTTGCTCACGACGGTACGACCCTTGAGCACGACGGTACGACCCTTGAGCACGATTGTACGACCCTTGAGCACGATTGTACGAACCTTGAGCACGATTGTATGACCCTTTGATCACGACGGTACGACCCTTGAGCACGACGGTACGACCCTTGAGCACGATGGTACGACCCTTGAGCACGACGTTACGACCCTTGTATAATGATCCGTTACCCATAGCGATAGTTACTAGAATTCATTAGCGGTGGAGCAGGATAAAAGGCGTATGATAATGTTAATGATAATGATATCAGAGTTAATGACGAAGGTGAGGGGTAATACAGTCTGCTGGTTACCGATGCTGTTCACACTGGAGGTGTATGTGGAGGACAGGAGTTACCATATGTAACTCAAATTCAAATACAGTTTAAGGAAAAACGTTTACTCGTAGATACATCATGAAGTAAATTTAGGTAGTTTATAGTAAGGCATGGTAAAGACATGTTAGTTAAGCTATATATTGAAAGGTATTTTAGGTAAAAAAAATTCATGGTGAGAGTACACAAGGTAAGAGTTATAGCATGGGTAAGTAAGGTAAGGTTTATGATGAAAGGATGTAATATATGTTTATAGTAAAGGTAAGTAAGGTAAGGTTTGTAATGTGGGCATGTAAAGTTTATAGCCGGGATATATAAGTTTAGGTTTCAAGTACAGGTATATAAGGTAAGATTTATTGTAAGGGTATATAAGGTAAGGTTAGTAGTTAGGATGTATAAGGTGATTTTCATAGTAAAGGTATATAAGGTAAGGTTTATGGTAAGAGTAGGTAAAATAAGGTAATAGTAAGTTAATGTAAGGTAAAGTTTATGATGATGGCATTTAAGGTAAACTTCATAGCAAGACTACATAAAGTAAGGTTTACGGTATGTAACGTATTGTAGAAGTATGTAAGTTAAGGATTTTAGTAAAGGCATGTAAAGTTATATAGGATTGGTATATAAGGTAAGGTTAATGGTAAGGTTATTATGTAAGGTAAGGCTTATGGCAGGGATATCTAAGGTAAGGTTAATGGTAAGGGTATTGTATAAGGTAAGGTTTATGGTAAGGGTATGTAAGGTAATGTTCATGGTAAGGATATGTCAAATGTAGGTTACTGCAAAGTATGAGTTAAGAACTGTAGTGAGAATGTAAGGTAAGGTTTATGGTATAAGGTATGGAAGGTAAGAATGATGATTATTTCATGTGGGTAAGATGTATAGTAAGGGTATACAAGGTCCAAGATAATGTTATTTAAGGTATGATTTATAGTAAATGTATTTAAGGTAAGATTTATGTAAATAGTGTGTAAATTAAAGTTTTTAATAAGAGTCTGTAAGATCAAGTTTATTGGATAGGTATGCAAGGTATCATTTAATTACATAAAAGCTTGAACGATATGAAATAGATCTTGATATGATTATGTATATGAGATAGTTTGATAAACATTAAGGTGGATTAGCGAGCTCTGAGTGTCTGACATTGTGTAGCGAAGGTATACTCAAGCTTTAGATTTTCCTCTCTCTTGGCAGAGGAAAAGTTACCCATGTTTTCGGACGGACCGTAAGAAAAGAATGCCAACGGGAAATCGCCATAAATTTTTGCGGTTGGAGGTGAGGTGAAGATGAGTGTTTACCTGAGAACGTCAGGCAGGCCCAACCTTGACCGTCACCCCCAACGGGTCAAGACTAGGGGGATGGTGGGTGGCCGTGCTGAGGGTCCCGGGTGGGTCCACAACGTGGTGCCCTGTGTATGGAGGGCAGGAAGGGAGGGTCAACGCTCTTGAGTGTGGGACGTCTGGCTGTCATACGGGGGAGGGAATGATATGCAGGACAGAGTAAAAGGAGGAGTTGGGCAGGTCTTGTGTATGATTAGTTCGAAGTGAGGGGCTGGTAAGGAGTGAATAAAGGAGCATGAAGATGTTGGTCAGAGTAAAATGGAAAGGAAGAGTGTGATATTTCCAGTAGGACGGAGATAACGGTGCTATCTGCTACCTTCTGCTAAATAGAAATGTGGAATGTTATTCCTGGTGGACAAATAGTGAATCATTTCTTAAAAACCGGGATAGCAAGCTGTAACGGGAGAGGTTCTTCAAGTCTGAGACAGACAGTGGGAAGAAGGTTTTGTTGACCAGTGAAAGGGAGTGAACCTGTACAGATCCAGCGGAGATGTCTGCTCAGAACTGAGGTGGTGGAAGGTACCCTTGCCCCACGCGTCCCCACGATGGTATCCTGCCACCCAGCCCGTCCTTCCGATGCATCCTCGTTCACCAGCCGCGTCCGTTAGTTGGAGACTCCGTGATGAGAGGGAATGTTGGCCAGGGGCACCAGCCATATCCTGCACTTCTCAGGGGCCAATAACCAGAGACAGTCGTCTGGGATAGACCTTCCCACCCAACACCACGCAGACACAGCAGCACCCGAGGTGACCCATCCCTCCCCACCGTGGATGTGAGGAGGGGTACTGTAAGGCGGTCACATGACCCCTACAGCAGAGGGCTGACTGGAAGGTCATCATGCCAAGTGAATGACCCTTGTGGCGCACTGTTCCTTTGTGACCCTCGTGCTGCATGGTGGTATGACCCTGGTGCTGCATGGTGGTATGGCCCTGGTGCTGCATGATGGTATGACCCTGGTGCTGCATGGTGGTATGACCCTGGTGCTGCATGGTGGTATGACCCTGGTGCTGCATGGTGGTATGGCCCTGGTGCTGCATGATGGTATGACCCTGGTGCTGCATGGTGGTATGACCCTGGTGCTGCATGGTGGTATGACCCTGGTGCTGCATGGTGGTATGACCCTGGTGCTGCATGATGGTATGACCCTGGTGCTGCATGATGGTATGACCCTGGTGCTGCATGATGGTATGACCCTGGTGCTGCATGATGGTATGACCCTGGTGCTGCATGATGGTATGACCCTGGTGCTGCATGATGGTATGACCCTGGTGCTGCATGATGGTATGACCCTGGTGCTGCATGATGGTATGACCCTGGTGCTGCATGATGGTATGACCCTGGTGCTGCATGGTGGTATGACCCAGGTGCTGCATGATGGTATGACCCTGGTGCTGCATGTTGGTGTAACTCCTGGTGCTGCATGTTGGTGTGACGCTAATATTGTATGGTGATGCAGCCGTGGTATTGCATGGTAATGGGACCCTGTCGGCGCAGCCTTGGTTATGTTCATGGTGTTGCAGCTCCAATGGTGTAGCCCAGGTGGTATTGTCCTTTTGGAGTGGCCCCTGTGATGCCCTTGGTGGTGTAGCCCCGGTGGTACAGTCATGGTGGTGTAGCCCCGGTGGTACAGTCATGGTGGTGTGGCCCCGGTGGTACAGTCATGGTGGTGTGGCCCCGGTGGTACAGTCATGGTGGTGTGGCCCCGGTGGTACAGTCATGGTGGTGTAGCCCCGGTGGTACAGTCATGGTGGTGTGGCCCCGGTGGTACAGTCATGGTGGTGTGGCCCCGGTGGTACAGTCATGGTGGTGTGGCCCCGGTGGTACAGTCATGGTGGTGTAGCCCCGGTGGTACAGTCATGGTGGTGTGGCCCCGGTGGTTCCCCCCGTCTTCCACATCATCAAATGTATTTCCCAACCAATCCCTCCACATCCTCAACCCCTTCCCTCCCATAACCCTCTCCCCAACCAACCCTTTCTTATCCCCTTCCCTTCCTCATCATCACAACCTTTCCCAGTCAACAACCACTCCCACCACACCACCTCCACCTTCTCACCATCACAACACTTGCTTAACCAGCAGCCTACACCACCAAGTCCGCCAACCCCTCCGCTCCCCCTTCCCCAACCCCTCCCCTCCCCCTTCCCCAACCCCTCCCCTCTCCCTTATCCCAACCCTTCCCCAACCAACCCCTCCCTCCTTCCTATCATCACAACCCTTCTCCAACCTACAACCAACCCCACAACTTCCCCAACCGCTCCCCCCTCCCCCTCATCACCCACTTCCCCAACCAACTCCACCATGTCCCCCTCCCCTTCCTCACACGCTTCCTCAACCAACCCCATCACCTCCCCTCTCCCCCCCCCCCCTCACCAGACCCAAAGCGCCAGGTACCCTCCCCCACCACGTGGTGGGGGAGGGTATGGGAGGGAGGGGAGGGGAAGGGATGGTCCCCTCCCCGGCCAGGTACTGGGCTCTCAGGGAAAGTCACCATCATGCCAGGTGAATGACTCCTGTGGCGCACATGTGTTGACCAGTCCCGCTGGTGCAGCCCCTGTGGTTTGGCTCTGGTGGTGCAGCCCCTGTGGTTTGGCTCTGGTGGTGCAGCCCCTGTGGTTTGGCTCTGGTGGTGCAGCCCTTGTGGTGTGGCTCTGGTAGTGCAGCCCCTGTGGTTTGGCTCTGGTGGTGCAGCCCCTGTGGTTTGGCTCTGGTAGTGCAGTCCCTGTGGTTTGGCTTTGGTGGTGCAGCCCCTGTGGTGTGGCTCTGGTGGTGCAGCCCCTGTGGTTTGGCTCTGGTGGTGCAGCCCCTGTGGTTTGGCTCTGGTGGTGCAGCCCCTGTGGTTTGGCTCTGGTAGTGCAGTCCCTGTGGTTTGGCTTTGGTGGTGCAGCCCCTGTGGTGTGGCTCTGGTGGTGCAGCCCCTGTGGTTTGGCTCTGGTGGTGCAGCCCCTGTGGTTTGGCTCTGGTGGTGCAGCCCCTGTGGTTTGGCTCTGGTGGTGCAGCCCCTGTGGTTTGGCTCTGGTGGTGCAGCCCCTGTGGTTTGGCTCTGGTGGTGCAGCCCCTGTGGTTTGGCTCTGGTGGTGCAGCCCTTGTGGTGTGGCTCTGGTGGTGCAGCCCCTGTGGTGTGGCTCTGGTAGTGCAGTCCCTGTGGTTTGGCTCTGGTGGTGCAGCCCCTGTGGTGTGGCTCTGGTGGTGCAGCTGTGGTGGTGTGGCTCTGGTGATGCATCCCCTGTGCTGTGGCTCTGGTGGTGCGGCCCCTGTGCTGTGGCTCTAGTGATGCAGGCCCTGTGCTGTGGCTCTGATGGTGCAGCCCTTTTGATGTGGCTCTGGTGGTGCGGCCCCTGAGCTGTGGCTCTGATGATGCAGCCCTTTTGATGTGGCTTTGGTGGTGCAGGCCCTGTGGTGTGGCTCTGGTGGTGCAGGCCCTGTGCTGTGGCTCTGGTGGTGCAGGCCCTGTGCTGTGGCTCTGGTGGTGCAGGCCCTGTGCTGTGGCTCTGGTGGTGCAGGCCCTGTGCTGTGGCTCTGGTGGTACAGGCCTTGTGCTGTGGCTCTGGTGGTGCAAGCCCCGTGGTGTGGCTCTGGTGGTGCAGGCCCTGTGCTATTGCTCTGGTGGTGCAGGCTCGTTGCTGTGGCTCTGGTGGTGCAGGCCCTGTGCTGTGGCTCTGGTGGTGCAGGCCCTGTGCTGTGGCTCTGGTGGTGCAGGCCCTGTGCTGTGGCTCTGGTGGTGCAGGCCCTGTGCTGTGGCTCTGGTGGTGCAGGCCCTGTGCTGTGGCTCTGGTGGTGCTGGCCCTGTGCTGTGGCTCTGGTGGTGCAGGCCCTGTGCTGTGGCTCTGGTGGTGCAGGCTCTGTGCTGTGGCTCTGGTGGTGCAGGCCCTGTGCTGTTACTCTGGTAGTGCAGGCTCTTTGCTGTGGCTCTGGTGGTGCAGGCCCTGTGCTATGGCTCTGGTGGTGCAGGCTCTGTGCTGTGGCTCTTGTGGTGCAGGCCCTGTGGTGTGGCTCTGGTGGTGTAAGCCCTGTGGTGTGGCTCTGGTGGTGCAGGCCCTGTGGTGTGGCTCTGGTGGTGCAGGCCTTGTGCTGAGGCTCTGGTGCTGTAGGCCCTGTGGTTTGGCTCTGGTGGTGCATGTCCTGTGCTGCGGCTTTGGTGGTGCAGGTCCCGTGGTGTGGCTCTGGTGGTGCAGGCTCTATGGTGTGGCTCTGGTGGTGCAGGTCTTGTGCTGTGGCTCTGGTGGTGCAGGCCTTGTGCTGTGGCTCTTGTTGTGCAGGTCCTGAGGTGTATCTTTGGTGGTGCAGGCTCTGTGGTGTGGCTCTGGTGGTGCAGGCTCTGTAGTGTGGCTCTGGTGGTGCAGCCCCTGTTGTGTCGCTCTGGTGGTGCAGGCCCTGTGGTGTGGCTTTGGTGGTGCAGGCCCTGTGGTGTGGCTCTAGTAGTGCAGGCCCTGTGGTGTGTATCTTTGGTGGTGCAGGCCCTGTGATGTGCTTCTGGTGGTGTAGCCCTTGTGGTGTGGCTCTGGTGGTGCTGGCCCTGTGGTGGTGTAGCTCTGGTGTCGCAGCTGTGGTGGTGTGGCTCTGGTGCTGCAACACCTGTGGCGTGGGTCTGTCGTTGTATCTGTGGTGGTGTGGCTCTGGTGTTTCATCTGTGGTTTGTGGCTCGGTGGTTCAGCCCTAGCGATGCGGCTCTGGTGTTGCAGCCCCTTTGATGTGGCTCTGGTGGTGCAGCCTTGGTGGTGTGGCTCTTGTGGTTCAGCCCTGGTGGTGTGGCTCTGGTGGTGCAGCTTCTGTGGTGTGGCTCTGGTGGTTCTGCCCTGCTGGTGTGGCTCAGTGGTGCATCCGTGGTGGTGGAACCCTGGTGGTGTGGCTGTAGTGATGCAACCCTGGTGGTGCAGCTCTGGATGGTGTGGGTCTGGTGGTGCAGCCCTGGTAGTGTGGCTCTGGTAACTTTGCCTGGATGGTGTGGCTCTGGTGACGTTGCCTGGACGGTTTGGCTCAGGTGACGTTGCCTGGATGGTGTGGCTCTGGTGACATTGCCTGGGCGGTGTGGCTGTGGTGACATTGCCTGGATGGTGTGGCTCTGGTGACGTTGCCTGGATGGTGTGGCTCTGGTGACGTTGCCTGGATGGTGTGGCTCTGGTAACGTTGCCTGGATGGTGTGGCTCTGGTGACGTTGCCTGGACGGTGTGGCTCTGGTGACGTTGCCTGGATGGTGTGGCTCTGGTGACATTGCCTGGATGGTGTGGCTCTGGTGTTTTAATGATGACAATTCAGTCCTGATTGTTGTCCTTTCCCTCATGTACCCCCGGGTGTAGCCGTCGTTTGGTGACCACTGTGTACACCAGGTCGTGTGCGACAGCCATACCCGGTAGTGGGGACTTCATGGTGCTTCCCAAGTGGTAGAATCCTGAGGTAGTGTACCCATCACGTCGCATCTTAAGTGGTTAGAATCTGGCGATGTAGCCAAGATGATGGTAAACCCTGCAGCCTTGGTGGTGCAGTCGTGGCGCTGTGGTCCAGGTTGGTGTATGCCAGGTAGTGTACCTCCGCGGTGGAGTAACCCGTTGATGTATCCCGGGCCGGCAGCGCGCGGCCGAGTGACTGGACTGGCCGCGCCGCCACTCCCGGGGTCTATGACTGGCCCAGTTCCCAGGGTCAACGAACCTTCGTCCGTCTCGCGACCACGACTTAGGCGCCGGAGTAACCGCCTGCATATGTGTGATAATGGCTGATATCTGACATGTTTTTCCTCGATCTCGAGTCGACGGGCGACTTTCTAAACCGAGCGGATGTATCCCGTACCTGCGGGGAATGGGGCGGTCATGTCTCCACAACAGTTAGAGCCGGAGTGGAATTATCCACACCGATCATGTTTGCGTCGGAGCTGAATGGAGGAGAGGGAGGAAGATATCCCCAGCATTGGCTACCGTATCCCGTCGTGTGTAACTTTCTTGTGCTTTACTGAAAGTTGGGTCCGGTCTGGTGTTCAGTGGATCTTGTAGATAATCATCAACATGAATTGTGATAGCAGAGCCCCCACCACATCTGCCGTACCTAAGACCTGCGTACTGTTGTCTTCATTGAATCACGGGAGCATCTTAGTAGAGGGCAGTCTCCACACCCTGCAGTACGAGGTGTTCCTCATAATGAACAAAGCAAAGGCAGGTCTCAGCCAACGACCTGCCACAACATATGAAGTCACCCACCCAGCCTGCTACTCAACCAGCAGGCCACACAACCACACAACCAGCAGGCCACACAACCAGCAGGCCGCACAACCAGCAGGCCGCACAACCACACAACTACCTGGCCATACAACCACACAACCAGCCGGCGACACAACCACACAACTACCTGGCCATACAACCACACAACCAGCAGGCCACACACCTAGCTGACTATACAGCCACACAACCAGCAGGCCACACAACCACATAACTACCTGACCCTACAGTCACCTAGACACTCAAGCAACAAGCCACTGAACCATCTGCCCACTCAACTGGTAGGCCATTCAACCAACTCGCCTCGACCAACAAACCACACAACCAGCTGACCACTCAAACCAGCAAACCTATCAACCGGTTGGTCACCCATCTAGCCAACCACTCAACCAGCTGAATACTCAACTAGCAGGCCACTCAACCAGCTAGCAACTCAACCAACAAAGCACAGCTATCCACTCAAATAGCAGACCCCTTAACCAGCCCACCACCAAACCACTAACCCGGCCACCCTGAACCGGAGAGCTGGGAAACCACTCAACCAGTTAGCCAGTCACCCAGGTTGCTAGCCATTCACTTGGCTAGTGGTTGAATCGGCTGGCCTGTTTGTCATCCAGCCACTCGAACAGTTACTCAACCAACCACTTATTCAGTTAGGTACTCAACCAACCAGCCACTTGGCCCACTGGCGCGATCACCAGTTAATCGGTCAACGAACATAACGGCCAGTTACCCAGCCGGTCAACCGCCCAGCTGACCAGCCTCTCAGCCAACCAACCGCCTGGCCAACCAGCCGTTCAGCCAACTAACCGCTCAGCTGTCCAGCCACTCAGCCAACCAGCCGCTCAGCTAACTAAACACTCAGCCAACCAGCTGTTCGGCAGACTATCGCTCTGCTAACTAGCCGCTCAGCCGACCAGCCACTTAGCCAACCAGCCGCTCAGCAAAGCAGCCACTCAGCAACGAGACCCTCAGCCAACCAGCCGCTGAGCTGACTAGCCGCTAAGCCGACCAACCGACTAGCTGATTAGCCACTCAGCCAACCACCTGCTCAGCCAATCACCCGCTCACCTAACCAGCCGCTTAACCATTCAGCCAACCAGATGCTCTGACGACCAGCCGCTCAGCCAACCAAACACTCGGCCAGATGATACACTATTCAGCCAGCTTACACACTATTCAGCCACTCGGCCAGGTGCCCAGCAGGCCAGCCAGCCAGCAGGTGCACCGGTCCACAACCCGGCCAGCGATTTAAAGAACCAAGAAGGCCAGTCAGCCATGACAGCTATTCGCCAAATCACTCTGCCAGTCAGATCATCGTTCACGAGACAACTAGTCAACCATCCAGTAACTCGTCAGCCAACTAACTAAGGAGTCAGGCAGCCAGCCAACCAGTCGCCAGCCAGCCAACCATGGTCCTCTCGACGCCACACATCAGTTGGGCAGAGCAGCAGCAGATGATGGTGATGCAGTCTCCGTTACCGTGATGTTGTGTAGACACTTGATGCATGACACTGGAGATGATGTTGATGTCCCACAGACTGGACAAGGGGGATATCTCTCTCTCTCTCTGGCGAATGATGTGGAGGTAAACATGAGATGGGGAGGGAGTAACCCATCTCCTCCCTCTTATGGTGACTGTAGTGAGGGATGGTAAGCATGGGATGGGGAATGACTCATCTCCCGTGTGGAGGATTCGGGAGGAGAGTGACCCAGCCCCGTGACACTAGAGGTGGTGGAGTGGGGACCCAGGTCTTTGGAGGGGCAGCTTCACCATCAAGTCTGTTCAGTTGTGCACATCCAATCAGACGTGTAACTAAAGGACACTGGTGCACATTCTGGGATGCAACATAACCTCTCAGTCTATCAGTGAGTGACAGTATAAGGTGATGGTATACGGGAATGTGTGTGTGTGTGTGCGTTTCTCTGACCAGGTGTAAGTAAGTGTATGGAAAGAATCGTCTAGAAGTAAGTGACTGGTAGTGCGTGAATGTTTGTAATTGAGTAACTGTATCGCTGTTCTTCTCACGGGCCAAATAGGGCAGAGCTCTCGCATAGAGAGAGAGAGAAAAAAAAAAAGAGGCACAAATGCCGCATCATCACCCGCGGGGAGGGCGGTGAGCGCCCGCAGCGGCACCGCAGTGACGAGGTGCAATCTGGCGCGTCAGCAGCGGCTCCCGCCCGCACTCACTCACTCACACGTATTGCGATACAATCAAATCACCTCACGAACCGCGAATGAAAATTCGTGGAGTTTAAAATCTCATATTGACAAAAGAAGGAGATGAAACGAAAGGCCAGGAGGAAGGGGCAGAACGGTGAGAAGATACTGATTTAATGTTGTTAAGGAAGACGCTCAAGAACTGAGGCTGCGAGATCACGAAGAATGGCCGAGGGATGAGGGAGGAACATAAGCACGACGTGAGGACACTGCCCTCAAGAATTGGAGACATTGGCTGTAAAAGGGCAACATATGAGGAACGAGATTAAAAGGGCAGCATGTGAGGAACGAGATTAAAAGGGCAGCATGTGAGGAACGAGATTAAAAGGGCAGCATGTGAGGAACGAGATTAAAACGGCAGCATGTGAGGAACGAGATTAAAAGGGCAGCATGTGAGGAACGAGATTAAAAGGGCAGCATGTGAGGAACGAGATTAAAAGGGCAGTATGTGAGGAACGAGATTAAAAGGGCAGCATGTGAGGAACGAGATTAAAACGGCAGCATGTGAGGAACGAGATTAAAACGGCAGCATGTGAGGAACGAGATTAAAACGGCAGTATGTGAGGGACGAGATTAAAACGGCAGCATGTGAGGAACGAGATTAAAACGGCAGTATGTGAGGAACGAGATTAAAACGGCAGCATGTGAGGGACGAGATTAAGACGGCAACATGTGAGGGACGAGATTAAAACGGCAGCATGTGAGGGACGAGATTAAAACGGCTTGTGAGGGACGAGATTAAAACGGCAGCATGTGAGGGACGAGATTAAAACGGCAGCATGTGAGGGACGAGATTAAGACGGCAACATGTGAGGGACGAGATTAAAACGGCAGCATGTGAGGGACGAGATTAAAACGGCTTGTGAGGGACGAGATTAAAACGCCAACATATGAGGAACGAGATTAAAACGGCAGCATGTGAGGGACGAGATTAAAACGGCAACATATGAGGGCCGAGATTAAAATGGTGGGAAAGCACAGACCCAGGAAACTTTCCATGGTTGAACAGTTTTCTTGATCATATCCTGGATCATGAAATGCCACCGTTACGAGATGTTCTGTGAAGAGTCAGCACAAAGGGAAGCAGTAGACGGATGCGCGGTGGTGGGATATTGAGAATGACGGATGGAGAAGAAGGAACCGTGGCTTAACACATGGAAGAACACCAATGAAAGTGAAGGCTCATCTTGGAGATCTGAGCACCACATCTGTCCGTGAGGCAGCAAGAAATGAGAGAGAGAGAGAGAGAGAGAGAGAGAGAGAGAGAGAGAGAGAGAGAGAGAGAGAGAGAGAGAATCAGAAGAGTTTTGAGAGAAGCAGTGAAGCCGAATTAAAATCCTTAACAATTTGAAACTTGACAGGAACATAATTTCTATGAACACACACACACACACACACACACACACACACACACACACACACACACACACACATTCTAGGAAAAGACAACAAAGGCCACATTCGTTCAGACTCAGTCTATAGCTGTCATGTATAATGCACCGAAACCACAGCTCCCTCTCCACATACATACCCCACAAAACTTTCCATGGTTTACCCCAGACGCTTCACATGCCCTGGTTCAAACCGTTGACAGCACGTCGACCCCGGCATAACACATCGTTCCAATTCACTCTATTCCTTGCACGCCTTTCACCCTCCTTCACGTTCAGGCCCCGATCGCTCAACATCTTTTTCACTCCATCCTTCCACCTCCAATTTCGTATCCCACTTCTCCTCGTTGCCTTCACCTCTGATACATATATCCTCTTTATCAATCTTTCCTTACTCGTTCTCACCAGTATATACATATATATATATATATATATATATATATATATATATATATATATATATATATATATATATATATATATATATATATATATATATAAAGGTTTTTATGTATCTATTCTTGCCCCTGACGTCCTTCCTTCAGTGGGGCCCCAACAGCGCTCAGGAAGCCATCCACGTCCACCGGGCGTGACCACAGGTGATAAAGTGCAGTGATGCTGTGTATACCTATGTGGGGCATGTGCTAGAATATTGAGCAGTTTTTATTTGAGCAAGTTTTTTATTTCCACTTGGGGTTGATGGTTGATTATGTAGTGGTTTGATTAGGAATGGTCTAGTGCTGCTGCATAGAACTGATTGCCAAACATATTCAGGTTCTGTTGCAGAATTAATTCCCAGCTCAGTATCGTCTGCAAATTTTTATGGATGGGATTGTATTGGGAGGATTTTTGTTTCATGTCCATGTTGGGTGGTCGCGGTTACTAAGTAGCCAATGATTGTTTGAATGTGATTGGCAACTTTATGATTGCTTTTGATGAGGTTGGTGATGAAGCAGTGAGGCGTAGTCTAGAGTGGAGCGAATGATTTATTTATAAATTATGCTCTTGTCTTAATATGGTACCAGTTGATATTCCGAGGGCATTTCCTTTTCTTGCATTTATTGAGTTTTTTTGGCGGGAGACGTGAATGTTATGTTTGTCTCATATGTGATGTCCAATATATTCAGGTTTTGCTGTGCGTGAATGGTTGGCCATTTAAGGTGACAAAAGGGTACAGGTTGGATTCATGACTTTTTAGGGAGATGCAGACGTTCTGTTCTGGGTGAGCTATTGCTCCAAATGTGTAACGTAGAGTTTCATGTTCGTTGCTGCGTGTTTGGTGTTAGGATGATGTGGAGTTTACTGTAGGGGCGTCGACGTATTAGAGGACCTTCATACAGTGGTTTACAGGAGGTACTGGGAGGCTATGGAGGAAGCGAATGAAGAGGGATGGAGAACTGCTTCTATGTGGGTGACTGTCTTGGCGGCCAGCTTTCAAGTTAGCCAACCGCGTTGTCATATGCTGCAGGGACTCCACCTACATAAAGTTATATCACAATAGGAAAGCCATCTTTGGCCAGGTTGTATCACTGGCAGTGGACGAAAGTGGTACACTCTCGTCGAAGAACTTTTCACTGCAAAGAAGTCCATTATTTCCCCAGTTACAGATTGTCCTGCAGCCGTGAAAAAGGGTTCCCGCTAATATGATTAAAACTTATATATATATATATATATATATATATATATATATATATATATATATATATATATATATATATATATATATATATATATATATATTCTTATGAGTCCACGTGGAAAATGAAACACGATAAGTTCCCAAGTGCACTTTCGTGTAATAATCGCATCATCAGATGAGATACAAGAAATATAAGTCAGCTGATATACAACGAAGAGACGTATCTAAGACGCCATTTGGTAAACACGTGATTGTGCACGTGTGTGTATATATATATATATATATATATATATATATATATATATATATATATATATATATATATATCCAGCCTCATTACTCCATTCTATCTTCATGAACCTTCCGCATCGCTCAGAAAGCAGGCCACGTCCATCAGTCAGGATCACAGGTCACACAGTGGAGTGACGTGAGCGTGTCTGTGTGAGGAGAGTACGAGGCACCTGAGCAGCAAGTGCTCGGTGACTTTCTTGTGGCAGTTGTATTGTGGGCATGAAGGGTTATGGGCTATGTTGAACTGATGTTTGCAGTGTTGTAGGGATGGGTGACGTCCCGAGCATAAATGAGAGAGTGTGACTCGTGTATGTCTGGGGAGCGTGGTTTCAGGTGGGTGTATGTGTGGTGGGGTGGCAATTAAGAAGGCGGTTGTTAAGTGCTTGTCATGTCATAACATTGTGTATGCGCTTTGTCAGTATAGTTTTTGCTGGGGATGGGCAATATCTGTGTACAGTTTGCTGTAGTGTGAGGCAAGGGTAATAAGCTTTTTGTTTATACTTGGGGGATGGTGGTTTTGGGGTCGTTTGGATGAGAGATTTCTGATGTTGCACAGAACTGATTACCGAGCGTGTTGAGGTGGGATTATACTGGGAGGATCTTTGTGTCATTGTGTAGGTGGCGAGAGTCTGTGGTTGCGACGCAGTTGATAAGTGCTCAGTTGTTTGTGGAATGTAGCTTATAATATTATATTTGCAGTTCAGGCAGATGAGGCGTAGTTTAGGGTGTAGCGGATGAATTGTTTACTTTGTCCAAATCTGGCGCAATTTTGTGTTCTGAGGGCATTTAGTTTGTGTTGGTTTTATGTTCGTTGTGGGGAGTGATTATCATGTAAATAGTATATAATTTTTTAATGGTTGGTGTTTTGTTTACTGGAAGTAATTGCCCATTCAAGGAGATTAGTGGCTGGATTAATTTCCTCCGGGTTGAGAGAATGTTTAAAGACTTTTGTGATGATGCAAACATTCTGTTTTGAATGTGTGATGTTGTGTTGCATGTTTGTTGTTGCTACGATGATGTCAAGGTGTTGTCATGTGATTGTGAGGTTGTATACATATGAGAGTACCTTCATGTTTTAGTTTGCTGCAGCAAACAGGAGGTCGCGTAGGAAGAGAAAGAGCTGCTCCTTGAGGGTTTTAGAGGTAAAGTCGTGAATGACTGTGGCATGGCGGCCAACTATGAAAGTGGCCAACCTCTTTTTGTAATTGTTGTGGAAGGTGGAGTCCAGTATGTTTTGAATGAGGATGTGTTGGGAGACAGAGTCAAGCTTTGCTATCCTTCTCCAGACACGCATATATATATATATATATATATATATATATATATATATATATATATATATATATATATATATATATATACATATATGTATGTATATTCATGCATGTCTGGAGAGAGAGAGAGAGAAGAGAGAGAGAGAGAGAGAGAGAGAGAGAGAGAGAGAGAGAGAGAGAGAGAGAGATCATAACAGTTCAGTACTTCAATCAGTCTGACAGTGTCAGTATTCAGCTTGGAGCTTATGAGCAAGACGAAATAACAACAAAAACCTTGGGGAGAAAAAGTCAGAAAGATCTCTGAAAATACAGGAGTGGAAGACTGGAAGAGGCCAAGTGAAGCAGCGTTGCTGAGATCATTAAGATATTCGAGAATATATAAAGTCGACACTTGAGGCTGGGAGTTTGGTTACTACAAATGTAAAGCTCCACACACGACCCTAAACAACCCGCCAAGTTGTGCACTGTCGCCAGCTGGTCATTTCTCTTATACCGTCACTGGGATTTCTGAACTCTGACGCTGCGGCCGGGACTCTTCCTGACGAATTCGGCAATAGTGCACAGAACACATCCGTCGGTGTAAACACCAAAGCTCAGAAACATATCATTTTCTCTTTTCTTGATGCTGCGCGATAGCCCAGCCTCCATGTTGTGTTTACCTTCACTGATGTCAAGGCCGTGCTCCTCTGCATCAGTGGTCCGCGTGGTCGTGTCTCTATCTATCTGAATTGAACAGCTCGGTGGGCACTGCCCTTGTATAGGCAAAGGGGTAGTAGCCTCCTAGTGTGAGGCTGATGAGGGAGCGTCCCAGAATAGGGAAGGGGAAGGGATGGGGGAAGTTGATGACTGTGACAGCTACTGGTCTTATGGCTTCCGCTCATTTATCCTGAAATTTTGTGGACGTTTTAGAATTGTCTGCGTGACCTGCTTATCTAAGAAAAAAAAAACCCGACCACCCATTCATGGTTTACACGATGAATGTTGTGTAAACCAGTCCTTACAGCCTTATTATTCATGACTGTCTAGCCACTGTGCATGATACTGGGACATGCTTCTCCCACAGCTGTACCGTGTCCTCTCTCATACAGGAGGACCACAATACTAAGGTCTGCCGCCTGTGGTGCAGCACTCTTAATATAATATTACTACGCCACTAGATCACTAGATCAGTGGGTGCTAGTAGGACTCACACCTTCCTAATTCACACCCATACCATCCTGGTTCACTCTGTTGCACTCCCAGTCCACACCCACCGAAATCCTCTTGGTCCACACCTACACCTTCCTGGTCCACCCTGTTGCACTCCTCGTCCATACTGCCACCCAAACTCGTCCACACCCAAACCCTTCTGGGGGCCACACCCATACCTCAGCGTCTTCCGCCAAACGCCTAAATGTTAAGGGTAACTTCACATAAGAAAGACAGCTTTGGTTACCAGATCCGGTCGTTTGATTGCCATACATAACGTTATTCTCAGGAGCGATAATGTCCAATTGCTACTTTGCTTACACGCATTTCGACTCGGTCAGCTTCTCACTCTCATAGTGGTGTGAGAGGCGGCTCGGAGTGGTCCCCCACCCCGGCCGGGTAGTTTATGTAGGGATGTAGAGCGTGTCTCGTGAGTCATCAGTGAAGAGCACTCACTATCGGCCGGCCAGGGTGCGTTAACCCTCCTCGCTTGTGAGAGCTCAGGTGTAAATACCGCAAAAATTCTTTCATGTCTGATCCCGCGCGCGCGAGGTTAAAGATGAGACTTATAAACACAGAGTGGAGGTTAGGTTGCTGCTCTGACCGATGCTGCGCTGTCTCCACAGTAATGTCATCAGCCACTGTCAATGGCTATTTGCGTTATCACATCGGGGGAGAGAGAGATATGGTAGGTGCTGGGGAGCTGTGAGCGGGGCACAACTATACCAAGGTAACTGCAGTCTTGGAGGAAAAGTGTCTGGTCACACAGGGGGTCCGTTATGATTACGTTGGCCCTCCTGCAGCATGCTTGTGGCTGTCCATTCATCCACACCACTTCCAGTGTGGTCGGACCTCCCCGTCCTGCTGCGCTGCACCGCTTCACTGCCGCCTCCTGCTGGTCATGGAATGACAGAAACTTTTGCAAATAATGCACGGGGAAACTGGCGTTGGATTATGTATCATGTGCTCGAAATATGCCGAAAGAAAATATATCAAGATAATCTAAGCATTTCTCTCCTTGTCAGTAGGACAATCATCGCCTTGAATTGTCCCTTGGAGAAACCTTGTAAACTTATATAAAAAGCATGAATAATGCTTACATTGAGGAGGGAACGAGTGTGACAAATATGTCAGACGAAGGACATATGACTATGACACTTTACAATTTCACATAAAAACCTCAACATCAACAAAGAGGTGGTCTTTTCGTAGGAAGTGAACAACCAGAGTTGAGTGGTCCAACCTGACACTCCAGCCTGTTTGATGAGTCCCTCAGGAGAGAATGAAAATGGATGGCCTTGATTAGAGGTGAATTATGTGGTGTATATTTCACCACCATCACTGAGGACCTAGTTACGATGCAGCTCCGTGACTGACCAGTGGATATGATACCATCACCGACCTAATGCTCCCAGGCACTTAGAAAGAGGATGTCACTCGCGTCAGACATCACGTACTTGTCCACCTACCACTGGTCCTGGGATCCCCTGCTGAACGTTACGTGCAACAGGTGGTCTCCTCAGGCAGGAAGATAGCTAACCCAGCCTCGTCCACACTGGCGACGCGTTCATATCTTGGGATTTCCCCGAGAGACCATTGTGTTGCACGGTGAAGGCCGTTGTCACCAGCCATGAGACTACGACCTCCATTACCGAATAGCTGATTCATCATCAGGCGAGGCCATTGCCTAATAATAATGGGGGCCTGGAAGACGGAAGAGGGCCTGGAAGACGGCAGGGGGTCTGGAAGATGGCAGAGGGCCTGGAAGACGGCAGGGAACTAGAGCAGTACAAGGAATGGGAGTAAGACTGACTCTTTCTTCTGTCTGGTTCTTTTTTAAGCATATGAAACATTTTGATGTATATTGTTCCCATCCCTTGCTCCAAGATCCACGTAGAATGTCACCATCCCTTGCTCCAAGATCCAGGCAAAGTATAGAGTACTAGAAGGTGGTGACTGTGTGACGTATTGCTTACGGTTGAGGAAGTGACTTGCGAATGTCGAAGGCGTCGAGATTATCTCAATATATCATTAGGGTGGAGGATAAACACCCACTCTCAGGACGCTATCTGGCTGGTGTGGCAGATTCAGGAGTACAGAGGGTTGTGGTAGCCGAGGGATGTGGAGAATGCACTAGCTTTTGAAAGTGTCGACCACACTGTACCTCTGTGAAGCTATAGCAGATACGACCGATGTCTGGGGCTTGTCATAACGCTGTCAGTGGATGTCTCTGTGCATGGCATTCTGTAGTGCGAGCAGGACGGTGGCTGTAGACACAGTAGGCTGTGTCACACCCGTGATAGGTTGTTGGAGGAGGGACAGGAAAATGTAAGTGTGACGGTTTGTTGTGGTTGTAATTCCTGTTGTTAAGGTTGGTGTCGCAGGTTGTTGGTGCAAGACGTTGTTGGTAGTTTGGCAGGTTGTTGACACAGTAGGTTGTTGGTAGTGTGGCGGGTTGTTGTTAGAATGGGATCCTGCGTTCCGTGGTCTAACGCCCGCCACGCCAGGTACAGTGTACTGGCCCACGTAAATCTTCCCTGCTCATGTGTCTCATTCCACCTTCAGTTCTGTTTGAAATTATTCCGAGCCTGTTATTCGTAGAGCCAGACATGTTTTCATAAGAACATCGTGTGCCGATTTAACCTCTTCAGTTGCCAAAGCTCTCTGGTACTTGAGACAAAGACGTTTCCAGCTATTTAACCTCTCCTCTTTCCAACCGGACCAGCCTGTGGGTAACTAGCCCCCTGATGTAGTCGTAACTTTCCGACACATTATTTTTCCTTTAACTTGGCTGTGGATGATTCCACATCGAGCGCTCCCGACGCCTCTTGCTGCTGCCAGAAGCAATGATTGTATACGTTGATAATCACAGCATCAATTAAGATCTCTAAACAGATGAAGACGAGGAAATAAGACTGATTTAATAAATGATTGGCTTTGTATTAAATGAAAGAATGAAACATTTTAGGTGTAAAAAAAATAATGAAACGTTAAGAATATCCAAATAATATGGCACTCCACAAGTTCATACTGTGTGTGTGTGTGTAATATTAACAAAGATATTTCAAGATGAAAATTTAGAGTCAGTGAAAGAGAACTTGAGAAGAGAGTTTCTCGCCACATAGAAAGTAATAAGAAAGATGTCAAAAAATATTAAAGGATCGTAATCTTACGATCAACGCTCCTTCACACACGACAATATTACTAAACCTCATGTTTGAAATAAGTATTTCAGTTCAAGTGTTTACTGATGCAGGACGTTCATGCTGGAAACGTATTTCCAGGGTACGTCAGACCTAGTATGTATTCAGAGTTGTAAGGTACCTATATAGCATTGTGAGCCGTGAAGTACATACATAGCATTGTGAGCCGTGAAGTACCTACGTAGTATTGTGAGCCGTGAAGTACCTACATAGCATTGCGAGCTTTGAAGTACCTACATAGCATTGTGAGCCGTGAAGTACCTACGTAGCACTGAGAGCTGAGAGTGCCTACATAGCATTGTGAGCTGTGAAGTACCTACATAGCATTTTGAGCTGTGAAGTACCTACATGGCATTGTGAGCTGTGAAGTACCTACATAGCTGTAAAGTTCCTGAATTTCCAGGAGGAAAAGAAACAGAATAAGTCAGCTAGCCATGATGACCTCTCTTACGATGCTGAAGGAAGTGAACCAGTCAATAGCATTTCCGATATCTCGAGAATGTTCAATACATCACTACCAAAACGAAAATTGTGGAATGACTGGGAACCTTACCAGTATAACGGATATGCAGAAAAAAGATTAGATAATCATAAGATAATCAAACTGAAAACTTAATATTAACATGGGTGGCATGTTATATTAACATGGGTGGCATGTTATATTAACATGGATGGCATATTATATTGACATGGATGGCATGTTATATTAACATGAATGGCATATTATATTGACATGGATGGCATGTTATATTAACATGGATGGCATATTATATTGACAAGGATGGCATATTATTTGAACATGGATGGCATGTTATATTAACATGAATGGCATGCTATATCAACATGGATGGCATGTTATATTAACATGGATGGCATGTTATATTAACGGATGGCATGTTATATTAACGTGGATGGCATGTTATATTAACGTGGATGGCATGTTATCTTAACGTGGATGGCATGTTATATTAACATGGCATATCATATTGACATGGATGGCATGTTATATTGCCAACATGGGTGGCATATTTACATGGATGGCATGTTTTATTAACATTGGTGGCATGTTATGCCAACATGTGTGATTTGTTATATTTACCTGGGTGGCTTGTTAAAAGAGCACTTTAACTTTGATAAGATTAATTTGCCACATTCATAAAACTTGGATTCAGAAATATACAAATGTTAGACGACCGGAAACCGTTCAGTAAAATAACACTTTGAAGATTTTTTTGGTAGAATCGTAGCACAGGATATAGTAGCCATCTTGATTTCATTGCAGAGATGTCTGAATTCACGAAAAAAATTATTACATTCATTCACAAATGATGTATTTACAATTTTTCAACAAAAGCGTGCTATGTTTACACCTTGTTTTAACCGTGAAATCCATGTTGAGCCAGGCTGCGCAAGATTACTGCCTACAGAGGGGATGTGCCTCATACAGCTTATTTAGATAAATGATTGACCTCAGCTGAATGACTTAACCCAAGAGCGGCAGCCTGCGGATGAGGGAAGGTTGGGGAAGGGTCAGCAACCTCCAGGAGACACCCCCCCCTCCCTCCCCCACCCCTCACTGGCCTCATGTATTAGCCATCTTCGCAGGTTGGGATACCGAATGTGCATGTGGAGGGCGGACTGGCTCAGAGATCGACAGTTGCCATGAAACACGGAAGCATCCACCTGGCAAGCCAGGCACGACCAGCGGGGTGCCACAAGGCTCAGTCCTGGGACCAGTAGTTTTTATGATACACTTTTGTGACCGGGAGACAGGACTCACTGGGAGATCCTCAGCAGCATCTGCTAATGACAAGAAATTAGTAAATAAATCCTAAATAATGGAAGACTACTTGATGATTTAAAGGCGGTCAGGACAAGGTAAATAAACCTCAGTATAGGAAAATGTGAAGTAAAGCATTTTGGTGAGAAAGATTTGAATTGCGAGTATGAAATGGTCGGTAACCCTTTGTATGAAACAGAGGAAGGAAAAGACGTGGAGATGATAATAAGGAATGACCTCGCTGCATATCATAAAGTAAACAGATTGTCAGGTTTCACAGCCAGATATACAAACACTAAGACAAAAGACACAATACTACTCATTTTGTACAGCATCCTATTCAGATCTCGTTTAGAATCCGTTGTTAAGTTCTGGTCACTAGATTTGGCCAACAACGAAGAAAAACTAGAACGAACCAGAGCAGAGCAACAAAACTAATTCCATCGCTTAGAAATAAGCCTTTTTATTTCAGACTCAGAAATCTAAAATTATTCATTTCACAAACTCACAGATCCAGGAAGGATTGATAGATGTTTTCAAGATAATGATTAATTTTGCCAATCATAATTTCTACGTATCAAATGAAAATACAATGACCAAAATAATGGATAGAAAATTTTTTCGTCTATTTAGACAGAGAACATACTCGAGACAGAGACTATCAATACCTTTGATTCATGACTAGACAAATGCCTCACTGATATTGATTATCACTGGGTAAACCTGTTTCTCGAAGGGTAATTCAGCATAGACGCTCAGTAATTCAACTTCATTTTTCTTATCTAATCTGAATCTCCAACCCCAGATTATGCTGCCGCCGACATTAGAGCAATGTTTTCCGTTCACACCTTCTTATACAAGATATAATGTTAGTCCACTGTACAGCTCCGTCCGTGTTGCATGGTGTTCCTCCATCGCCCCATTACTCTCACTTCTGGTCCTTCCAAAGTCCTAAAATGTCTCTTTAACTCTCACTTTCTTAGATACTTAGAATCTCATTTCCGTCTCTCAGCTCACCAACGCAGCTCTCGCAATGTGAGATCTCTTGGTGATCTCTGCTACGTGACCTGCCTCTAGTCCTCCTAACTTTAAAACTTTGGTGAGTCTTTCTTCGTGGTCTTCATCATCTCCAAAGCGCGGACAAGGTGTTATACAGGCCTCAGCTTATCTTTTCTTCTCTGTTCTCTGATGCATAGTTTTCTTTCCAGTCATTCCATCGCGGTTGTCGGTGATGGAATGAGTTCTCCCTCATACCATATCAGCATAGATATCCTCCAGAGTTCTTTCTTGTGGTCTGTCCTCTTTCTTGTCTCCGTAGATGATCTTTCTTCAGCCTCTAATCCCATTCACTCTTTTGCCGTCACATTCGCTCTACATAATTCATATGCTTTCCTTCCCCTCCTCATTCTGATACTCATTCTTTTTCATGCATTCAAACTTATGCAATATCTTAAAATAGGGATGAAGTAACAGTTAAAGTCAAAAGATCAAAACCGTAAATTCTTGCTTTATCTCTTTATAAGTCTCACTGATTTCCTAGTATTAAACTTCGTGATGCTACAGCATGAACATGTTGGGCATAACCAAATTCTCTACTTTTCCTGGAAACCTCAAAACATGAACATCACAGAATCCGCTTCCCAAAAGCTGGTTGTGCTTTGTAGGGGATATTGTTAGCTATTTTTCTCTCGAGCAGCTATTCCATCCGCCTCAGCATTGAAAAAAGCGTGCATATTTGGGATTTCTTAGACTGAATGGAATTATAAGCCTCCTCACTTATGAACTCTCCTGATATGACACCTCATCAACCATACCATTCTGTCCGCTATGATGATGCTTTCTTATCTCTCTTCTTCAGGTATCATTTTGGTCATTGCTATAGTAAGCTGTATGTGTTTATCCCAGTCACTAAGACCTGGACCCACGTCCCACATCTGGCTGTTGCTTCCCATAGTTTCTGTGTCAAGACCATCCTCACAGGGACTGACTCTTACGATACTCGTACAGTGAGGCTGTGGATTGCTCCTCCAAATTTGGCTTTTCTTTATTTGTATAGCTTTTCCACCGATAGGTGTCGGGCTCACAGACACCTAAGGCCTTTAACTAAGACAGCGAAGCTGACATTCCCAGAGAGGAGGAGGTTGTGCCAGGCTTTGATGGTATCGACCGAAGTGAAGTTTGTGGAATCTTTGTTTGCAGTTTTCATGTGTGTGTACGTGCATGCAGCAAGATGACGGGCTGCTTTTGGTATGTAAGAAAGAGTTGTGCAAGTCATAGCTTTGGCTGAAGCCAGTAGTAGATTGTCTGATGGACTAAAATCTGGAGGAATGTTGCCCCAGACCCGAGGGTTAGAGAGGCCTGCTAGATGCTCCCCTACTACCGGAGACTTCCTCAAAGCCTTGGTTTCCTTACAACAGAAAGAAACCTTGGAGGTCGAAGAGAGCGGAGGACAGTGGTTTGTGGGAAGCCAGGTGATCCATTGCGTGGCTTAGAGTGGCGTTCTCCTGCATTATTGACATATACAGTGACTCTAGGGAAGCATAGTTAACAGGGTTTGAGGGATGGCACCAGAGGAATCACTTACATTCATCTATTTTCATGAATGAATGATAATAATCCCAGATCGGCCAGACACTCGGTTTCATAGTCTCCTTTTCTTCACAGAATATTGAGTTGGTAGCTATGGCTGGGTAGGCCGTGGGTTATATATATATATATATATATATATATATATATATATATATATATATATATATATATATATATATATATATATATACGAGTTATATGTAAATTTCTGTGTATATGTTCATTCATTCATTCATGTTGTTGTTGACAGTTCTTACGTAACCTGTGAAGAGACAACTTCCCTTTACACTTGGGACCTGCTCCTCCCTTGCCATTTACAAGAGTAATATCACACCAGGTGGCCAGACACCGCAGACACTCCCTTGCTTCGCTGCTGAATTTGGCTATCTCGAGCCCTTGTCCATTCCAGCGTAAATTCAACACATTTTGTAAAAGATATGGGGATCGTTATGTCTGTGTGAGTGTGCCTTATATATATATATATATATATATATATATATATATATATATATATATATATATATATATATATATATATATATATATGCGAAAAGTACACAAGTAGCGAATGTATATAAGATGCAGGTAAAACCACAAGGAAACGGAAAAGACGAACGGTTAAGTGCTTTCATATAATCGCATTGTCTTGAAAATGTAATTGTTGATCAAGCTTCAGAGCGGTTAGACGTAACAAGTGGTGTGCCACAGGGACCAATCTTAAAACCGACTCTTATATATTTCACTGATACTGATAATGGGCTTCATTGTGAGATATCGAAGTTCGAGGACGACATAAGTTGCAAAATAAATCTACAACAGATATTGAACGTCTACAGCTTAAACTGAAGTAAGAGTATATGATGAACTGGGCTTCCAGGTGGCGTATGAATTTTAATAGTGATAAGTAATAAAATTTTACATATCCGTAGTAAAAATGAAAGGCAAGGTAAAGCATGTTTTCTGCTAAGCTACAAAAGGTAAATTGGGAAAAAAAAACTTGAGTGTAATAATCTCTGGTGACCTAAAGCCAAGTAAGCAGGGCGCAGAAGTAAAGAGAGAGAACAAAATTGCTGGATTCATTGGTAGAGCTTTCGAGTTAAGTCTAAGGAAATTTTTCTCTCGCTTTACATGTAGTTAGCGTGTCCCCATCTCGAACATTGCGTTTAATATTGTTTTGAAATACTTAGAGGATTCAACAACGTCGATATTGAGAATTTCTTTACAGTAGCTCCAGCATTACCAACGAGAGAAAGTAGACAAACTTAGAGGTCACCGAGTTAATCTGAATTGTACGAAATGTTATTCTTTTACCAGCGACATTAATGATGCATGCAGTGATATCCCAGAAAATGTTGTTCAGAGCAAAACCCTTAACATCTTTAAAATTAGGCTTGATCAACACTTGTCACTCTTCGGTACTGAATAATTCATTTAATCAGTCATCATAACTTAATGATATACTATGCTACCTTCTTAACGACCGATATCTCCCTGACCATGCTGCAGTAACCTTGGTGAAGGGATGCATGACGTATTTCTCTCTACCTTATGCCTTCCCTACAAAAGTTCCTTCAGGCATGTGAATCCAGCAAGCTATTTGTTTCTACTTGTTTATCGTCCAGCGTGTCGCCAGAGGGAGTAGAGGGTGGGAAGAGAGCCTTTGCTTTGATATATATATATATATATATATATATATATATATATATATATATATATATATATATATATATCAGGGTTAAGGGTTTTGCTCTGAACAACTGTGTAGCTGTGTAGGTATGTATATTTGCGTGTGTGGACGTATGTATATACATGTGTATGGGGGGGGGATTTCTTTCGTCTGTTTCCTTGCGTTACCTCGCAAACGCGGGAGACAGCGACAAAGTATAATAAAAAAAAAATAATATATATATATATATATATATATATATATATATATTATTATCATTATTATTATTATTATTATTATCATTATTATTTTATATTTATTTTGCTTTCTCGCTGTCTCCCGCGCCTGCGAGGTAGCGCAAGGAAACAGACAAAAGAAATGGCCCAACCCACCCCCACACACATGCACACACACACACGTCCACACACGCAAACATACACACCCACACATCCCAACGTACACACATATATACACACACAGACACACACATATACACACATGCACACAATTCACACTGTCTGCCCCTACTCACCCCCATCGCCACCCCGCCACACATGAAATAACAACCCCCTCCCCCCTCATGTGCGCGAGGTAACGCTAGGAAAAGACAATAAAGGCCACTTTCGTTCACACTCAGTCTCTAGCTGTCATGTAATAATGCACGGAACCACAGCTCCCTTTCCACATCCAGGCCCCACAGAACTTTCCATGGTTTACCCCAGACGCTTCACATGCCCTGGTTCAATCCATTGACAGCACGTCGACCCCGGTATACCACATCGTTCCATTTCACTCCATTCCTTGCACGCCTTTCACCCTCCTGCATGTTCAGGCCCCGATCACTCAAAATCTTTTTCACTCCATCTTTCCACCTCTGATTTGGTCTCCCACTTCCCCTCGTTCCCTCCACCTCTGACAAATATATCCTCTTTGTCAATCTTTCCTCACTCATTCTCTCCATGTGACCAAACCATTTCAAAACACCCTCTTCTGCTCTCTCAACCACACTCTTTTTATTACCACACATCTCTCTCACCCTATTATTACTTACTCGATCAAACCACCTCACACCACATATTGTCCTCAAACATCTCATTTCCAGCACATCCACCCTCCTCCGCACAACTTTATCCATAGCCCACGCCTCGCAACCATATATCATTGTTGGAACCACTATTCCTTCAAACATACCCATTTTTACTTTCCGTGATAATGTTCTCGACTTCCACACATTCTTCAAGGCTCCCAGAATTTTCGCCCCCTTCCCCACCATATGATTCACTTCCGCTTCCATGGTTCCATCCGCCGCCAAATCCACTCCCAGATATCTAAAACACTTCACTTCCTCCAGTTTTTCTCCATTCAAACTTACCTCCCAACTGACTTGTCCGTCAACCCTACTGTACCTAATAAACTTGCTCTTATTCACCTTTACTCTCAGCTTTCTTCTTTCACACACTCTACCAAACTCAGTCACCAGCTTCTGCAGTTTCTCACACGAATCAGCCACCACGTTGTATCACCAGCGAACAACAACTGACTCACTTCCCAAGCTCTCTCATCCCCAACAGACTTTATACTTGCCCCTCTTTCCAAAACTCTTGCATTCACCTCGCTAACAACCCCATCCATAAACAAATTAAACAACCATGGAGACATCACACACCCCTGCCGCAAACCTACATTCACTGAGAACCAATCACTTTCCTCTCTTCCTACACATACGCATGCCTTACATCCTCGATAAAAAACTTTCACTGCTTCTAACAGTTTGCCTCCCACACCATATATTCTTAATACCTTCCACAGAGCATCTCTATCAACTCTATTATATGCCTTCTCCAGATCCATAAATGCTATATGTATATATATATATATATATATATATATATATATATATATATATATATATATATATATATATATATATATATGTATATATATATATATAACTCCACTTAAACAAAGCATAACGAAAAAAATAAAGCCGTTCTTTTCTCACAGGTTCATTCATTCGTGTCAGGAACATAACCATTACATAATGAGCCATTCTGGGTTTGTTTTATATGATTCTGTGAAAGAAATGTTAGCTCAGAATTGAGCAGCCTCTGCAATCATTTCATCGTTCGGCATCTGCTGTATGCCAGGTGCTTTATAGTCCACAGCATCAACGTGCCATCATTTGGTCTTGGGGGTCGCTCTTCACACTGGGAAGAATATGATCACGTGAAGCACTTTCTCTGCCAGATCTTGATGTTCCGTCCACCTGGCCACTTTTGGTCCAAAATTAAGACTTCGTTGATCTGTCAAGGAAAGTAATGCTGTCTTGGTCGTGAGTCAGGTCTGTCAGTGTGTCTTGTATGTAGTTCCACCGAAGGCCCACCACCAACAAATCGCCAGTGTAATAGTCGAAGTGGAACATCCGAAGTATCGAACTTCCTCTCCCAAACTTTCTCCGTCTTTCTAGGCTAAGTTTGGTTAAGTTGAGTCAGATTATATTGGATTACTCTGGGTTTTGTAATCTAACTTAACCTAACCTAGCCTAACCCAACCAAATTCAACCTAACCTAACCTAGCCAAGAGAACGCTGGGGGGGAGTGGGTGTAAAGTCATGAATTCTTTGGAAGTACCGTTGTCATGCTCGTCCGCTGCTCCACCGAGCGCTTCTCGGAGCCGAAGGAACAAATTAAAGGCGGGCTTGGTAATAACCTTTCACCACGGCTCAGGTTTCCTCCCGAGCTCACTCTTCGACTTTAAGACGTTGATCTTATATGCATGGAAGACTTCCTTGTTGCCGACATGAAAGGAAGATATTCATACTGTGGAAACGCGTGAATCACGTGTCAGCCATGTATTCAAGCCTGCAAGTCCAGTCATCATCTTCGAAAAAAAAGTTGACTCGCTGATCGGTATTCTCGATGAGGAACGTAAGAGCTCCTCCCAGAGGAGAAAAATTCATATTCAGTCACATTGCCCCGGATGAGCCGCCTCACCTCATCATGAAGGAGAGAACTAACGTCATCACCGGCAACTTCACTCACACAATTAGCCTTGAATTCATTCCCTTTAGAGTGGAAGTCATTGGCCATTCTCGCTACTATCTTCAGCACCTTTGTCAAATTTTGTTGGGCGCCTCCCACCGTGGTTCAAGTATTTTATGCTTTCTGGGCTTTCCAGATGACTGATACAGTGGTTCCTCGTGCTCTGTGGAACCTTATGTCACACCCGTCACAACTCAGGAGTATTTCCCTGTCATAGCTGCATCTCTCGCTGTTATGTATTCTCTCTCTTCAGAGATCTAGTTCTTCCCAGATTACTCGTTCAGACGTTCATATCTTCTCTCTGCTCTGTGGCGAACAACCGCTAGGATATAGAGCAAAAAAAAAAAACTTTCGTGTGTTCGTTTTCTGAGTCGGCAAAACGAACGTGCGTGAGCAGCTGCCCTCTAACGGCAGTTCCTTCCATGTGGAGAACACACCACCAACTTTTCTTCAATGCAGCGAGTGTTGCAGCGCATCGCCAACCGTCTCCAAGAGTTCTTTACACGTTATTATGGCTAAACACGAACCACTAATTGACTCTCCTTCGGTATGGGGTTTCTCGGTATTCATCTCTCGTACCCTATGTGCTATTTACCTCAACACTTTCACTAGACTCATCCTCTGACTCACCAGACGCATCATCTGCTCGTGGGCCTTAAGAATTCTTCACTCTCATGCTCTCGAAATAAATCTCTCCTGCTCTCGAAGTGTATCTTTGGTTAGATCTGAAGGTATGAATCACTGTACTAAGTACGGCTCCAAATTTCTCGGTGTCATTGATTCATTTAAAAGCGATCTCTCAGACACGCACGGGTCATGGTGTAGGAAATGAATGTTATTTGCCCATTCGCGAGGTAAGATTTGTATCTGTCATAGGAACTAAAGGTCGTAAGAATGTAGGAAAGTGCATATTTTCTAGCGGTTTCTACCAGGCAACTCTTGTTTACACCCAGCCATTACTGGTCAACCGTTCATCTAACCTGTGTTTGAAATTCTTAGTGTTTATGATTTCACATAACAACTTGATCCAGTGGTCCACTTCTCTGTACCCATCACAATGTTTGCCGATTTCTTTTTTAACCTGATTTTTTTTTTTTTTTTCATCCACTCTTGGGGTATTCTGTCTTGGCCCACTCGACATTTTCACTGCCTGATCTGCGTCTTGCATTTGTACACCTCCATCAGATCCTGTCTTATCCTGTGCCGCTGTAGAGACTGCAACAATGACGTATTCCTCTGACCTAATCGTCTTTCTCGAGTGCATGGCAGCAGCAACAGTTACTTGCTCTCTACCTCAGGATTTCATTACATAGAGCAGATACCATCTGCCTCCTCCATGGTGCTGCCATGAAGTAGATCGAGAGCGACATAGAGGCTCCGGTGAATGGAAATAAAGATATATTTCATATCTTGTGATTTATTGCAACTTCATCTAGTCACAGCGTTTATACTCCATGGGTTATAATGGCTAGTAAAATGAGGTGCTTAGCAATATATATATATATATATATATATATATATATATATATATATATATATATATATATATATATATATATATATATTCGTATATGCCGTATCCCACGTGAGCGATGTATCGCTGAGAACAGATGACTGAACTTTAGAGGGAGAATTCCTCACTCGGCTCCTTGCTCTGTTCCTTCTTTTGAAAAATGATGCAGGGAGGAAGAATATGCAGCCACCCGCTCCCGCCCCTTTTAGTCACCTTCTACGACACTCAGGGAATACGTGGGAAGTATTCATTCTCCCCTTATTACGCCTGGGATGGATATAATATATATATATATATATTATATATATATATATATATATATATATTATATATATATATATATATATATATTATATTATATTAATATTATATATATATATAATATTGGAGCACTAAGAGTCTCATCTATGTCTTGGGTTCCCTCAGTGTTCAGAGAGCCAGCTCACGAGCTCTGAAGAAGGGTATACGATGCAGATCACCTTACACCACAGACACTTGATAGCGAGTTGTACATGTTTTCAAGTGTAGGATGTTGGGGGGGGTGAAATGTCAAGGTCACCAGGTCACGTGCACTAGGATCCCGCTAGTGCTTGTGGACACTACACTCGGTGACTTGGTGAAATATTATTGACCCAACTAGTATTATGGATACTATATAATGACCTTGATAACCTGAATGGCACTTGGACTTAACGGTGTCAAAGATCATGGTTGTAAGGTCAAGTGACCTGGATCTTTCCTCAGTGGTTGAAGACACGTTATCACGTGACTGAATGAATGGATATTCGACATACTTTTGCCAGTGGTATGACATTCATACCAGCGGTACATAATTATACGAGTGGCACAGCATATTCATACCAGTGGTACAACATACTAAAACCAATTGTGCTACATATTTGCACCAGTGGCAAGACATAGCAATACCAGTCTCGCAACACTTGTAACAGTGGTGCAACATACTCCTATCAGTGGTACAACATAATCATACCAGTGGTTCAACATACTAATACCAGGGATAGGACACTTTGAACAACATAGTAAATTCTATGTATGATGCATTAGGTCAAAGATAACAAGTGAGGCAGACTACTTCTGTACGATTACATACACAATATTTCAGGCCTGGATGAATGGGTACTTACCTCACTTATACCAGAGGCATTACTTACAAAGTTTTTTAGTTGATAGTAATTTAGCAAGTCGGGATAGACGGTCAAGCTCCCACAGTGGCAGTCGCGAAAGGGCTACTAACCCATGTTTAGGAGGCATGTCTAACACCCACATTTCCCTGCCTCTTAAGTGATGTTACCAGACTTGAAGGCATCCTGGGGTCAGATGTGGAAATGGACACCAAGGCTAGAGGAAGCAGGATGGTGTGGAGGGAGGGAAGATAACGACAGGTCAGCTTATATTTCATAAACCTCTCTATAGTCTATGCAAATTGATGATAAGGACATAGGACATTTCAGCTAAAGATGAGAGTAATTCTGAAAATTAATTGACTTAACTTTTTGACTACATCAAGACAGTGAGTCTTTTTACAGAAGTAATTCATATATTTCGCACATCAATGACAGATTTTTTTCTCCTCATGATATAAACCTGTCATGTATGGTGTATTCTCACCTGTGACAGCATGTCATTATGTGGCGCCTGTAACGGGCCTCCCGCAGCGAGCCAGCGCGCCTGTGCATCGCCGGGCTGGGCTTGACCCCGCCACAACGTGTCAGGTCAGAGGTCATGCCCACACTACCACGTCGCACTGCTATACAACCCACAGTGCTGTAGTGTGCTAACAAGGTAAGGCTGGACCACAGACGGCTGGGTGTATAGCGAGGTGTTGTACAGAGTAACCAAACAATTGCCTTCGATCCGTCACACAGTACAGATGGCCGTCACACAGTACGCCTGGGTCGCCACACAGTACCGGTGGCCCGTCACAAAGTGCTGCTAGCCCGTCATACAGTACAGCTGGCGGTCTCTAAGTGCAGTTGGCCCGTCACATAGTGCTGCTAGTCCTTTACATAGTACAGCTGACCGTCACAAAGAACAGCTGGCCCGACACAGTGCTGCTAGCCCGTCACACAGTACCAGTGGCCCGTCACTCACTCTTGCTGGTGTGTGTAGCATAGTGAAGACACGTTACACTCATTTGATGCTCTTCATAACGTCCCAAATATTTTAGCGTCCCTAGTTTTATATGATATATATATATATATATATATATATATATATATATATATATATATATATATATATATATATATATATATATATATAAAATATATATCCCGGGGGATATGGGAGAAAGAGTACTTCCCACGTATTCCCTGCGTGTCGTAGAAGGCGACTAAAAGGGGAGGGAGCAGGGAGCTGGAAATCCTCCCTACTCGTTTTTGATTTTCCAGAAGAAGGAACAGAGAAGGGGGCCACGTGAGGATTTCCCTCAAAGGCTCAGTCCTCTGTTCTTCACGCTACTTCGCTAACGCGGGAAATGGCGAATAGTATAAAATAGAGACTGAGTGTGAACGAATGGGGCCTTTGTTGTCTTTTCCTAGCGCTACCTCGCACACATGAGGGGGGAGGGGGATGGTATTCCATGTGTAGCGAGGTGGCGATGGGAATGAATAAAGGCAGAGTGTGAATTGTGTGCATGGGTATATATGTATGTGTCTGTATGTGTATATATATGTGTACATTGAGATGTATAGGTATGTATATTTGCGTGTGTGGACGTGTATGTATATACATGTGTATGGAGGTGGGTTGGGCCATTTCTTTCGTCTGTTTCCTTGCGCTACCTCGCAAACGCGGGAGACAGCGACAAAGCAAAATAAATAAAAATAGATATAATATATATATATATATATATATATATAAAGTGTGTGGTAAAGTGTGTGGAAGAAGAAAGTTAAGAGTAAATGTGAATAAGAGCAAGGTTATTAGGTACAGTAGGGTTGAGGGTCAAGTCAATTGGGAGGTGAGTTTGAATGGAGAAAAACTGGAGGAAGTGAAGTGTTTTAGATATCTGGGAGTGGATCTGTCAGCGGATGGAACCATGGAAGCGGAAGTGGATCATAGGGTGGGGGAGGGAGCGAAAATTTTGGGAGCCTTGAAAAATGTGTGGAAGTCGAGAACATTATCCCGGAAAGCAAAAATGGGTATGTTTGAAGGAATAGTAGTTCCAACAATGTTGTATGGTTGCGAGGCGTGGGCTATGGATAGAGTTGTGCGCAGGAGGATGGATGTGCTGGAAATGAGATGTTTGAGGACAATGTGTGGTGTGAGGTGGTTTGATCGAGTAAGTAACGTAAGGGTAAGAGAGATGTGTGGAAATAAAAAGAGCGTGGTTGAGAGAGCAGAAGAGGGTGTTTTGAAATGGTTTGGGCACATGGAGAGAATGAGTGAGGAAAGATTGACCAAGAGGATATATGTGTCGGAGGTGAAGGGAACGAGGAGAAGAGGGAGACCAAATTGGAGGTGGAAAGATGGAGTGAAAAGGATTTTGTGTGATCGGGGCCTGAACATGCAGGAGGGTGAAAGGAGGGCAAGGAATAGAGTGAATTGGAGCGATGTGGTATACAGGGGTTGACGTGCTGTCAGTGGATTGAATCAGGGCATGTGGAGCGTCCGGGGTGGGCCGTGGAGGGCTGTGTGGGTATGTATATTTGCGTGTGTGGACGTGTGTATGTACATGTGTATGGGGGGGGTTGGGCCATTTCTTTCGTCTGTTTCCTTGCGCTACCTCGCAAACGCGGGAGACAGCGACAAAGTATAAAAAAAAAAAAAAAAAAAAAAAAATATATATATATATATATATATATATATATATATATATATATATATATATATATATAGAGAGAGAGAGAGAGAGAGAGAGAGAGAGAGAGAGAGAGAGAGAACAAATTGGATATACAAGATACACATGGAATATCCAGTCAAGAAAGACGCCACAAGTCTGGTCTTAAAACCTGAGAGATTAAGGTATGATAACAGTATAGTAAAGCACTGGTCTAGAAGCAGAGATGCTGGTCAGTGGAATACGTTGCAATATAGGACAGTCAGTGCAGGAACTCCAGGTATGTATACACTAACAGATTGGTTGGCAACATGGGTGAGAATGGCTGGGTGTGGAGAGGAACTGCCTGGTATGGGCCCACTGGTATTATGCAGGTTCCTTACGTAATATTTTGCCATATGTCTTAACACATAATGCAACCTTGCCATTTTAGTTTCATCTTATCTTAAGGAAATCAACTATTTTTACTTCGTGTGTGTGTGTGTGTGTGTGTGTGTGTGTGTGTGTGTGTGTGTGTGTGTGATCATTATCATTTGTGATCGCTGTTCGTATGTTACTGGGAGAGTTTTACACTCTTGTTGGCCCACGTGTGTAATTACATCTATTTGTACAGTACGATGAGAGAATTTTATTCTCATAGAGCCCCATCTCTTGAACATTCTCTGCTATCACACGACTTCTGAAATCTTTGTATGTTGAGTGCATTAGCCATGCCCTAGTCATCCAATTCCATCCATCCACCACTCATGCTGTAAGAGAACTTCGTCACATCTTTTACAAATTTCTTGCCAAATTTCGTGTCGTGTCCTCTTCATACTGTCTCCCTTCATCTCTCGAACTGTTCACTGTCCATGTCTTCGACCTGTTTTAAAGACTTAAGGTTATGATCAGGTCACCCTCACTCTTCTCTCTTATAATGTAGGCAAATCTAAAGTCTTTAGTCTTTCCTGGTAACCCAGTCCTCTTTAATTCTGGAACCATCTTTGTTGCTCTCTTCTATTAGTTAACTGATCAAAATTGGGAAGCATGTTCTAGCCTTGGCCTACCATACAATATGTACACCTTGCTTAATGTTTTATCCACACTCTTGAAAGTATATTGAGGTCTTCATTCCTTATGTCTCGTCCTCATTACTCCACATTGCTTAGGTTGAATTCCACTAACCATGTATAAGACCACCTAATGTCTATTGAATTCCACTAACCATGTATCAGACCTGGTCACCTAGTGCCTGTAGGTGTATGTGTAGTTAGCAATGTCTTCCTAATACATACGTTTATCATAATCATTCACACACACCGTAGAGTTTCGTTGCTTCATTCACACCGTGGAGTTTCGTCACTTCATTCGCACACACCGTAGAGTTTCGTTGCTTCGTTAGCGACTGACGCCCCGCCCACTCGTCTGTTTATCTTCATCCGTTGACGGTTTGTAGACAATATTTCACTCTATTTCAATAACAATCCGTTAGCCAGAGGATGTGAATTAAGTAGCATAAACAGTAGTTTTACCTGACTTATGTTGAGTGAAAGAAAAGACTATTTATAATTCTTAGTCAGAGGTACACACGTTATGAAACAATATGGACGAAGCATTTTGAAAAATGCCCATTGGTAGCCCTGCTTTCTTGTAATTGTAATATATCGATTGCTAGCGACATTTTCCTTCATTTGCCATAATAAATGTTATATTGTTTTCATACATCGATGGAAATAACTATAAAGTACCATAGTTATTAGGAAAGTTACCATTAACATAAGGAAATTTCTCATCCACGCATACCAACCCTACCGAGACAACACGATTCGTTTTGATCATTTCGCAAATCACGAGAACCATCCGGGACGATATATCTAGTGTGTCTTGTGTAGCCTGTAATGTGAAATCGAGACATCCAGCGTCAACTTTTTTTTTGTCCACAAGAGCCGATGGAAACATGGACTCGTTGGTCAAATGTTTGTTATCGCCTGTTACCCAGGGTCATGCCGAACTTCAGTGGACCAAGTCAGTTTTGTCACTCGTCAGGTCTGCTTAGAGGCATCAGGCGAGGCACGTGTAGCACAGTGCAGTGCAGCTGGCGAGTGTGTGTTTATGTGTGTGTGTGTGTGGTATGTCACATAGATACAGGATATTTCGCTCCAGTTAAATGTGAATCACAGGACGACGCTCACGTGGTGAGATGGTATTACCTCGAGTGTCAGAAGAAGGAAGGCGAGGGTCGAGTGTTACGTAGCCAGATCAAAAGCGATGTTTGATCAGGCAGTGACAGCTGCTTCCCTGGTGGTGGGTGACATCACTCCCTGCCTCTACTCGCACCTCACACCATAAATACGCAATGATTCGTGATTTCATGAGGAAGAAAAACGTGTGTGAAATGAGAATTAAGACCGAAAAATTGCAACATTATACAGAAATGGTGAATGATGTGGTGGGAACACTGCACACAAGGTGATTGTTGTACAAGTGGAAATTTTGCGTTTAATGAAAGGTAAACTGTATGGCGAAAATGCTGCAACATATGATTATTGGTGAAAAGAATGGTATGAATATTGCGATACTGAGTATAGTAATTTTCTTGATTGGCGAAATGGAAAATATGGTCCAACATTGTGATTGTGGATCAAAATGGTGGAAGTATTGCGACAAGTTGCAACATACGTGACTGATGGACATATAGCGCAGAAATATTGCAACATATAGTAATCGGTGAACATATAACGTAGAAATGATGCAACATATAGAGATTGGAGAACGTATTGCATGAAATGATATAACATGTAGTTGCAAATAGCAACATGTAGCATGGAAATATTACGACATATTTTGATTGATGGTGTGGTTAGGGAGGTGAATGCAAGAGTTTTGGAGAGAGGGGCATCTATGCAGTCTGTTGTGGATGAGAGGGCTTGGGAAGTGAGTCAGTTGTTGTTTGCTTGTGATACATCGCTGACGGCTGATTCGGGTGCGAAACTGCAGAAGTTGGTGACTTAGTTGGTAAAGTGTGTGAAAGAGGAAAGCTGAGAGTAGATGTGAATAAGAGCAAAGTAATTAGGCACAGTAGGGATGAGGGACAAGATAAATGGGAGGTAAGTTTGAATGGAGAAAAACTGGAGGAAGTAAAGTGTTTTAGATATCTGGGAGTGGATTTAGCAGCGGATGGAACCATGGAAGCGGAAGTGTTACAGGGTAGGGGAGGGGGCGAAGGTTCTGGGAGCGTTCAAATATGTGTGGAAGGCGAGAACGTTATCGTGGAGAGCAAAAATGGGTATGTTTGAAGGAATAGTGGTTCCAGCAATGTTATATGGTTGTGAGGCGTGGGCTATGGATAGAGTTGTGCGCAGGAGGGTGGATGTGCTGGAAATGAAATGTTTGAGGACAATATGTGGTGTGAGGTGGTTTGATCGAGAAAGTAATGAAGGGGTAAGAGAGATAGATGTGTGATAATAAAAAGAGCGTGGTTGAGAGAGCAGAAGAGGGTGTGTTGAAATGGTTTGCTCACAGGAAGAGAATGAGTGAGGAAAGATTGACCAAGAGGATATATGTGTCAGAGGTGGAGGGAACGAGGAGAGGCGGGAGACCAAATTGGAGGGGGAAGGATGGAGTGAAAAAGATTTTGAGCGATCGACGCCTGAACATACAGGAGGGTGAAAGGCGTGCAAGGAATGTGGTGAACTGGAACGATGTGGTATACCGGGGTAGACATGCTGTCAAGGGATTGAACCAGGGCATGTGAAGCATCTGGGGTAAACCATGGAAAGTTTTATGGGGCCTGGATGTGGAAAGGGAGCTGTGGTTTCGGTGCATCACTCATGACAGCTAGAGACTGAGTGTGAACGAATGTAGACTTTTTGTCTTTTCCTAGGCTACCTCGCGGGAGGTTGGGAGGAGGTGGGGGGGGATGCTATTTCATGTGTGTCGGGGTGGCGACGGAATGGATGAAGGCAGCAAGTATATGTACATGTTTATTTATATGTATATGCCTGTGTATGTGTATGTATGTATACGTTGAAATGTATAGGTATGTATATGTGCGTGTGTGGGCTTTCATGTATATACATGTGTATGTGGGTAGGTTGGGCAATTCATTCGTCAGTTTCCTTGCGCTACCTCGCTAACAACGGAGACGGCGATTAAGTATAATGAAATATGAAATAATAAAATTTTGATTGGCAAACATATCGTGTGGAAATAATGCAGTACATAGTGATGGTGAATATAATGCGTGGAAATAATGCAATATATAGTGATGTGAACATACTCCATAGAAATAATGCAGTATATAGTGATGATTAATATATAGCGTGGAAATGATACAAAATATAGTAATTGGTGAACATGTAGCGTGGAAATAATTCAACATATAGTAATTTGTGAACATATAGTGTTGAAATGATGTAGCATATATATTGTCTGGTGAACATTTAGCGTGGAGCTATTTCATCATACGATGACTGGTGAACAAATATAACGTACGGTGACTGGTAAACAAATACAACGTACGGCGACTGGTGAACAAATGCAACGTACGGTGACTGGTGAACAAATATAACGTACGGTGGCTGGTGAACAAATACAACGTACGGTGACTGGTGAACAAATGCAACGTACGGTGACTGGTGAACAAATACAACGTACGGTGACTGGTGAACAAATATAACGTACGGTGACTGGTGAACAAATATAACGTACGGTGGCTGGTGAACAAATGCAACGTACGGTGACTGGTGAACAAATATAACGTACGGTGACTGGTGAACAAATATAACGTACGGTGGCTGGTGAACAAATGCAACGTACGGTGACTGGTGAACAAATATAACGTACGGTGACTGGTGAACAAATATAACGTACGGTGACTGGTGAACAAATATAACGTACGGTGACTGGTGAACAAATATAACGTACGGTGACTGGTGAACAAATATAACGTACGGTGACTGGTGAACAAATATAACGTACGGTGACTGGTGAACAAATATAACGTACGGTGACTGGTGAACAAATATAACGTACAGTGACTGGTGAACAAATATAACGTACGGTGACTGGTGAACAAATATAACGTACGGTGGCTGGGGAAGTTCGTTGTTCTGCACCACACAGTAGCCTGCCCATGTGTACGAGCTGCTGTGTGATTAACTTTTCTCTTGCTTCGACGCACCAGATCCCTATAGTTGCACCATGATCCGTAAGGGTCTGAAATTACAACGTTTTACGGGCGGAAATGTATATTGTATCATGACATTGCAAGTTCATTGCATCACGTTACAACACCAGTTGGTTATATGAAGGAAGATCATCGAGAGATGCTAGCTCATCGTGCTGCTGGATCCAAAGTGGGTGTCGAACACCATGAGGCAGTTCTGCAGTGGGGTCCACAGTGAGTCACAGTGCGCCCCAGCTGCCCAGTGTCGGGCCACATGAGCAGTCAGAGTGACCTACGAGATGTCACTTTTATTTTTTTTTCTTCTGGTAGGAACAGTGTCAGTGTGTTCATAGTGCCAAGGCGAGGAAGAACACGTGAGTGATATCCCTGATGAACTTCCCAGGATGAACAGTTTGCCTACCGAATGTTCATAGTCTAACAAAGTGCTTAAAAAGTGGACTGTTCGCATTAGCCTACAGCCCCTAAGTCAGTGAGAGTAACGTCACAGTGCATGAAAATATTGCCACCATCACAGTCAAGTCTTCAGAGGTCATATCCAGCAGTGTGACGACTTCGAAAGTTTGCAATCGTGATTAATCGTGAGATGGCCACGTCCACCATGGATGATGGATACCCCAGCTGGGCGGCCCAAGGTAAGGTTACATAATTTGTTTCCTGTTAACTGGTTTAGTGGTCATGTTTCAGCTAATTATAGCCTATATTCCAACGCTGTTTAGGGTTCATGTTTCAGCCAATTATAGTCTTTATTACAACACTGCTGGGGGGGGAGAGGGGGGGTGTGGGGTGGTGGAGGTGGAGGGTCATGTTTCAGCTGATGTGTTGTTGAACCTCGTCTGGCGACCACCGTTTCAACTTTTTTTCTTTTTTTTTTACCGAACGTTTTTCGGCTATTTCTTTTTTTTTTCTTTTGTTTTTTTGCACTGATTGTGGGTTATATGGAAATATCAGAATAATGAAAACTGTAGAAGAATCACCATCCCATGTGAGGTACGTTTACACGATGTTTTTATTGTGTCGCCTGCGTTAGCCTGACTGACACACTAGGATCGCTCTGTTCGTTGTGGGTTTTGATGTGATATGTGCCGGTGTCCCCGGCTGGTGTACTGTGTACCCCATGCTCATCCTGTGAGCGGTAGCGCAAAAGGATTACACAGGTCACATAGGGTCTTGTCAGACCTCAGTGGGCTATTATGAACTGTTAGAAAAATTTTGATCGTTAGATAAACTAACAGTCCTTTAGGCGCGTTGTCAATTGCTACATGTCTTTAATCATAGCTTAGAACAGATGCTTTTTAGTTGTTAGACTTAATTTTTGGTGTCTAGAAAAGTAATTGGCACAGGACCCATTTGAAATGAGAATGACACACAACCCATAACGCTAGTTTATATTTTTGTCAAAATTTTTACGAGGAAACTTCAGCCTTTCTCTATGGACCTCAATACAGTTTTCTTTCATATAATGTCGGAAAATAAGCCTTTTAATGACAGACACCAGGCATCCGGCACCTGTTACCGTAACTTTCACTATCAGGTCGATAATCTGGCTGGGTAGTTTTTCAGTCCCTTCGCAGAGGATGGTCGAGCTTCTGTAATTTCAGATGATGTAAACAAAAATTTGATTAGAATTACATAAGTGATAAAAAAAAACACAGTCAAATTTGTGTACTTTGTAGCTGTCATTTGCTCCGCAGCTTAACATAACATTTTGCAAATGTTCCATAACCGGAGGCTATGAAACGAGTCTTCTGACACAGAACTAAGAAAAAATAATAATTTATTACGCCCAAGTTAGGAGCTCCTAAACGTTTAAAGTACTTGTTTGAGTTTTAAACATTCAACACACACCAGGTGTAACACGTTAAGACATCCCCATCGGCAGCAGTAGTTCTCGGCAGCGCGCGACACTGTGACTCAAGTCTCACGCACGTATGGCAGACCATACCGTAACCCATGTCCTCCACTGTGGCCAGAACTGCAGCGGTCAGCAGCTTTTGCTGTGTTCTTCCTTGACCCTCCGCTTGCCTCGCGGTTTCTGCTGCTACTTGAAGTCTCGACGTGACGTGTATCCTTAGCTATCTCGGACGACCACTGTGTCTTGATAACACGTTCGCTAAGCTTTAAGTGTCACACATCGTCAGTGTAGCAGTGAGGCGATGAACAGTATCCGGACACTGTGTATATCTGGGACGGCGCTACGATGGGCCAGGAGACGTTGGACACCTTGACAGTGCAGTAGGAGGTGTTGTGGCCCTCAGGGGTAGATCATCCAGTACGATTCGAGCTCAGTCTTTCATACGTGAACACCATCTCGTTCACAAAAGTGCCCCAGTATCTTGACCAGGAAGGACATGTTGACTACTGAAATTCAACCCCAGTAAATAAATGTAAGGAAATGAGGATAGGATACAGCGAAAGAAGGCCTAGTTATGAATTTGGCCTAACAGACAGTAAGGTGAAGGAATCTGTTCGTAAGAAAGACTTCAGAGTAAGTATCGTCTCACCTTGCTAGAGTGATGTATGAGACAAGTTATCTGCTACCAAATGTTAGAATAGCAGTCTAGATTATATGGAATATACTCAGCAAGCTGTTCACACATCTTACTGTAGGCCAAAACTAGAATATGCTTTTCATGTTTGGTCACCGCATTTCAAGAAGCACAAAGAACTAATAGAAAAGATCCAGAGGAGGGCAGCAAAGGTGGTACTAGAATTTAGTACTGACTCACAGGCCTTATATTTGTTCACAATGGAGGAAAGAAGAGTAAGGATGACTTTGTCAAAGTCTTAAGTTATGACTCAGTTTGATAATGTTAAGAGTGAACAATGTTTCGAAAGATATAGGGATAGAGCAACCAGAGATCATGACATGAAATGAAGAAAGAAACTTGTTAGAAAAGGTGTAAAGAAATACTTTTATAGTGTGAGGGTAATGGATGAATGGAATAAGCTAAATGACGAAGTTGTGAATGTGGACAGCATACAGAAGTTTAAAAAGTTGATTAATGATAGAAAAAACTTCAAATGGGGGCCCTTGAATGTAATACTCCCTCTTCGCACATTATAGGAAGGTAATCACACACACACACACACACACACACACACACACACACACACACACACACACGAGTATAAAACTCTTTTCCCGTGCAGTACAAATAGTTTAATTACTCACACACCCGTGGAACTTAAACGTGAAAGCGGTTCACACTGTCAGTTGATGTCTAGCGAACATAGGTGACCAGGTACAATGTAAATGTTTACACCATAAGATTAAGCGATGTCTGCTCTAGTGATTGTTTGATGAAGACGTCCTTAACCTCCTCTATAACTGTTGAGTTGTAACGTCGTCTTAGTACATCGATCGCTTTTTAAAAGACTCATTACTTCCCTCACCCAACATCATGAGATCCCCCGGCCTGGTGTGCCGCTCATCTGGTAGGGAGTTCCTCGGACAGTAATGCTGGTCCTATGGGGACAGTAGTCGACATGCTAAGTTAAACCTCTTAATGACTACGGTATGACGACTTGTCCTTAGACCTAACGCATAAGATCAGGTCATAGACCACTCCGGCCTGCCTGCCTGCCGTCCTGCACATGGGTAAGTTAAGCTTGCTATTGAATTAGATTTTTGTTCCTTCCTTTTTTCCGCCGTGTTGAAGGTGTTATAAACAGACCAGTTACTCTTGACTGTACACAGTACCGTATGACTATTTATCCCGTTCATGACCATAGCTTCAGAGACACTATAATGTCGAGCAGTAGTGTGGAATATCGTCAGTAACTGATAATGACACGTGCGATGTATGTTACACTGCCTGCACCTTATATCCTCATGGTAATGACTGGACCTTTTATGCAACATTACGTTGTTCTGACATTTGTTTACGATTAGACGCTTGGATGGTGTTAAGAAGACACACTGGTTTTTGACGGGGCGTTTCCCCGTCCACTGGAACGGGTTTAGATTCAAATGAATTATTTCTTTCATACATGAATGTCCTGGGTATTAAGGTAATCTCGCGAGTCATGTCTGAGGTGAGAATATATCAAACACGGGAACAAGATTAGTGAAGGAATTAGATATACATTTCAGTTTGGAATCATTTACTTCTCTTGTCCTGTTAGCTATACCCACCACCCGGGTCTTCGTAGTTCTCCTGTCGTGTTAGCTACATCCAACACACGGTTTATCGCCACTTAGACGTAGCCTCTGGGTTAATCTTGTTCGTTTGAAAGTTTCTACTTAAATTAATATTCTTTTTTCGTGAGGCTGTCATGGTGGCGTGTTACGGGCTATGTTTACTTATGTAACTTCCTGATAACATCATTCTTATTATACTCCGGCTGCATCAGGTATACAATGTACCTGGATCGTACTCATTACTGGAATGATAATGAACCATTATACTGGGCGGTGTACCTCCCTCCCTGGGCCGAGTAGTGTCCCTGCAGTCCACCTCGCCACGCCCTGCTCAGTCTTGTCAGTTTTTCGTTTTCTATTTTCCTTTTTCTTACGACTGAAAATGTAATAAGTTGTTCCTTGTTTACTCTTATATACTTTCCTTTGTCGTCTCATCCACACATTCTGGCGTGTACAGTGCTCTGTCATCCACAGCGTCTGGTATGCTTTCTCTTCGCTGTTCTTGTACATCATCCAGTAGCTGCCACACTACTCCCCAGGGGCGGTAGTTATCACTACCCAACACTTGCTACACTCACTCTTCTTAGGTTCACTGGCAACTTCTTCAGACGTTCACACCTCCTCCAGACTTCATGTTTTCTCTGCCTGAGAAGCTCCTCGTTGGCTTGTAAGCTGAATCTAAAATGTTCTTAAGCAGGATGATTCATATTCTTTGGATGACAGCATCCTGGTCTTTATCCGCATTGCTATTATCGCGTCTAGCGTCCTGCCCCAGCCTTCGACCTCCTACCGGATACCAAGAGAACGATCTTTGTGATGTTTAGTCTAAGATGCAGAATCCCGAGCGCGACCATGCGACCCTTGGGTCTGACAGCTTGGCCCTTTGACGTGATCCTCAGAGAGTGTAAGGCTAGCTATCTTCCCCGAGGGTGGAACCATCATGGCCAGGAAGCTTCCCCAATGCGTACGTGCACCATTATGACCCAGATGGTGGCTTTTCAAGGTACGTGTAAACGAGGCTTCAGTTGGGTATATGTTGGTCGTTAGTCCCCACAGCTGCCATCCTGTAACTCCGGTGCTGCGTCCAGAGGTGTGTTTACTTAAGACGTGATGAAGAGCTTCATGAGCGCCGTGAGATAAGCATAACGAGCGGCGTACTAACCCAGGCGCCAGGGCTGTCAACATTAGGTGTCAGGCAACACACCACATGCCAGACAACATATCACCACGCCCCCGTACTATACCTCGTGTCACATGTTGCTCACGTGTAAACATTTCTGTGTAAGTATAGATACACTTCTTTGGGTAACAGTCATTTATTTGATGAATATCTCTACACAGCAAAATTTGGAAAAATGAGGGAAGGAGATTGCATGGATTTTCGAATTCCACGGAAAATGGAAGAAATGTTATAGAAGAAAGAAATGTGATGTAAGTGGGAAATTATTGAGACTATTGACCATGTGACCAGTTAGGAATCTGTGGCTTCTGTCTCTGCCTGAACTGATGAGCCTTACACAAGGACACACCATTACTACAGGCTTCACGTAATGCCTCGTAGCGTTAATTGGTTCCTGGAGCAATCAGAAAATAGCATCATACATAATTCCTTAAAGGGAAATCGTTTATTTTCTGAATCTTTTTGTACTAAACATGTCCTGAAACAGGAGGATTACACTATAGCAGGAGTGGGTAACAGAAGAAGTGAACAACAACAGGAGGAGTGGGCAACATTAAGAGGGAGCGGCAGTAGAACTAAGCAACAGTTGGAGGGAGCAACAGTAGGGATGAGCGACAGTAGGAGTGAAAAACAGTCTGAAAGAACAACAGTAGGAGTGAGAAACAGTAGAAGTAACCAAAAGCAGGTGTCAACAACGGTATAATTGAGCAACAGATGGAGTAACAGTTGAAGTCGACAACGTATCTGTAGTTTACTGTATAATTATTTTTTTTTCAGCTTATTGCACATTCATCAGACTCGCACATTACCTCAACCACTGTCTTCAGGCAAAACGGATCGTCTGCTCATGCTGCCTAGAACGCTCACTTTCCTTCTCCAGGCGTTACGTCATCTTCATGTAATGCAGTGTGGAGGGAGGTGCAAGAAGCGTGGGCCACCAGAGCAGTGTCACGCCTGCCGGCCATAATGTTACACCTTCCACTCCTCACCACTGCCCAGGTGGACCTGCCAATGGGTGTCACGTCTCATCATAACGAGACGTGGGCAACACACCACGATGGTGCGAGGCGTTCCGGGTAAACAAATGATCAATTATCTCAGCGGAATACAAGCGTAAATAGTAACTTAAGCCAATGACATTTATATTACCTGTGTCTGCAACTTGCAAAGGCTGCGAGAGAAAAAACAACTCATTTCTGACTGCAGAGGATTATTGCTTCGGACAAGAATTGCTTGTTGGTGCACGAGGCAGCAAGACCGAAAAATATAATCACAGTTGACTGACGCAAGTCATTTTTGCAGCTCATGAAACTTTCAGACGCAGCTTTTGAAAAGCGATCTTTTTTTTATATTCGTTTAGACTTTCTCTGTCATGAAGATTCCTCTGACAGCAGACGTCGCTTCCTGAATTTTGTTCATTGCAGCCTTCAGAGCGTCTTATGACGCTGCAATTCCATTCTTATTTTACTTCGAACGAAGCGAACCTACTTTTGGTTTCATTAAACTGTTCCAACGCAACATTTTCCTTCGGCAGTTTTCATTCAGCTGTCATCACAGTTCCACTTTTCTTACGTTGTGACAAAATCTTTGACCTTCAGTCGGTCTTCAAAATTCTTCCTCTCTGAAAAGTTCCCATGTCCAATTTTTTCTCCAAAAGCTTTTTCTCTGCTCATGTCATGTCCCTCCTCCTCCTCCTCCTCCTCCTCCTCCTCCTCCTCATCTCTGAGACGCTTTCAACGATTGTGTTGTGTTGCGTGGTTGGCTTCACGTACAGACATTGTGGTGGAGGACATGATAAGCTCCTTAAAGTCTGCCGGCCTTCTTCATGCGCTGTGTCAAGTTCGTTGACTGTTGCGTCTCAAGGAAGTCTAGCCCTGAGGTCACAATGAAGTCTTGTCCGAAGGCCACAGTAAAGTTTTGTCCGAGTTCACAGTGAGGTCTTGCCTGCAGTCACAGTGAAGTCTTGTCTAAGGTCACAGTAAACTCTTTTCTGAGGTCACAGTGAAGTCACTCAAAAGTCTTGCCCGAGGTCACAATGAAGTCTTCTCTGAGATCACAATGAAGTTCAGTCTTATGTCCATGTGAAATCTCATCTAAGGTCGCAGTGAAGCTCAGTCTAAGGTCACAGTGAAGTTTTATCTGAGGTCAAAGTAAAGCTCGGTCTGAGTTCACAGTGATGTCTTGAGGTCACAGTGAATGTCAGTCTGAGTTTACAGTGAAGTTTTGTCTAAGGTCACAGTGAGGTTCAGTCTGTGGAAACAGTGAGGCTCAGTCTGAGGTCACAGCAAAACTCAGTCTGAGGTCACAGTGATGTCCAGTTTGTAACCACAGTGAAGCCCACATTGTTTACGTAGGCAGACTTCAGGCCTTTCATCAATACACGAGAGTGAACCCTAGACAAACGCTTGTTGACTGGAGTGTACTTAGCTCCCCCGGCGTTGGTCTGCGGAGTGAACGTTTGCCCAGTGATGGTTATCAATGAGGATTGCCACCTCACTGTCTTCATCCTTAAGGAATAGCACCTTCCTATCATCATACTTGAGAGACACAACCTTCCTGTTATCATCCTTGAGGAACACCGCCCTTGTGTCATCATCCCTAAGGAACACCACCTCCCATCATCATCCCTAAGGTACACCACCTCCCATCATCATCCCTGTAGGCGCGGTTACACGATCAATATTTTACAGCAGTATTGCCCAGCAGCCCCATTGCTCAATATTGCTGTGCTGTGCCATACAGGATCCACATCGAGCGAGTATTGGCACATATGGATCCATATTGCTAGCCCGGTTGTCGGAGTGCAAGCGCGTGTTGACGTGTGGTCCGGCCAGGATGGAAAATTCGACAATATTGCCGGGTTAAGAACTGTCGGCGCCAGAGACTCGGTGTGTGTGTGTGTGTGTGTTTCTCTCACATTATGGCTATTACAGTTACCCCTACGCTGTGGAATAATCAACGGTATTCAATGCCATCTTGAAATATGGAATTTTTGGTTATCCCAGGTATCGCCACCGTAATTGCTAACCTCGTATTTAAATTCGTGTATTGAATTTTTGGACCACTGAAATTACATAGCATCTCATAGTCACTCTGAGACATTCTTGTAAAATTCTGAAATAAATACTTGTCTTAACTGTATGTCATCACGTGTAGAGTTACAGCCGATGATCGTATTTCCAGATATGGTCTGACCATATTCGTCTGTTACTCTTCATGTGTTGTTTTTGAACTATAGGCGGCAACCGGCAATTCCAATATCCATTTCCAAGCGCACAACCTTCGCAGGTTGCCCCAGGAGAGAGTGGCGCTCACTGGCTGGTGCTACAGAGGTCATGATACTCCCAACTGCTCCACATCGACCACAACATCGCAGTAATCATATGGTCATGGCAGTATGTTCTTCCTCGATATTTCTATCGGCAATGCTGCATAATATTGCTCAGGTTTTTTTTTGTATTGCTTGTGTAACCGTGTGCTTTAAGGAGTACCACCTTCCTGCCACCACTGGAGTGGAGCTTCATCATTCCTTCAACCTATCGTACCCAAACGATAGGTTTTTCCCCCACCATTACTAAAGGATAAGAGCAAAACACCATTTCCCCCTACCTGGCCGTACCCACTTTCATGTGCATGAGTCTATGTAGGTTGGTCAGTTCTAGGGAAAGATTATACCCAGTGGCAAAGTCTCCGTTACATTACTGTAGTCAAGCGGAACTGCTTACATTGTCCAGCTGTGGTCTTCCCTGTTGACCTTGAGTCAGTTGTGTATGTAATTTGTTATACTGGATATGTAGCACTTTATTTATTGGTTCCAGTAACTGTTGTCTAGAAGTCTCTCCACTTAAGAGCTAAGCAGCACACACAGACACACACACACACACACACACACACTCGCACACACACACACACACACACACACACACACACACTGTTATGGAGAATATGAGGAGCATCTATTGTGGGAAAGATGTCGAAGGACTTGCTACATTACGGGCCACTGGACGGTAGAGAATGGATATAGTTAAGCATTGTCTTGCAACACAGCTTTTTACTGATGCCTGGGTAACCTTTGTTCCTCCACAGGACGTTGACTGTGCCATCTGCATGTCCCAGTTTAGTAGTTCATTCGAAAAAAATCATCGCGGTAAAGTTTCCTTATTTTTCATGTACTCTGTAAAGGCTGGGATAATGACTAATGATAATGACAGTAGTAATGATAATGATAATGATGAAAATAATGATAATGATGATAGCAACAGTGGTCTTTTAAGTAAAGATGCAGCTATAAGATGAAAATATACAGAGAAAATAGATACAGTAAACACATTTTGCATACATTAAAGATTATCTAAAATGTTCACTGAGGTTAGAACAGGGTTGTTCTTGTGGCTCGAATAGGCTCTATGTAGTTGTGTGGCTGAACAGCAACTCGGGGAGGAGGGACCTCTTGTGGCAGGAGGCGACGGTGGTGTGGTAATGTTCCCATATTGTCGGATTAGACCAAGCGATGGTTGGAGAGAGTTGAGGGAAACCCGTGAGTTTAGTGCCTGTTGATAAGTGGTGTAAGAGGGCCCCGATAATGATCTTGTGTGCCCATTTCTGCACCTTTACTAGCAGCTCCCGTTGTTCAGTGGGTACAGAGGTAAGACCAGGAGAGAGAGAGAGGCACAGGTGAGTTTGGGAAGAACGAGGGTTGTGCAGATGTTATTGAGTTCGGAGATAGGGAGTCTTAAGTGTCTTTACAGAGAACGAAAGAACGGTAGCTGATAGATCTGATGATGGTGCTGGCGCGTTCCTTCTGGCTGAGTCTGTCGTCCAAAGTGACACCGAGAAGCTTGGTGAACTGAACAGCCTATGACTTATTAGACCGTAAGACGAAGGATATGAGTGGGGACGAGGTTGATGGTAATGGAGTTGTTCAAGCTCTGGAGGTTGTTGAGTGTTTTCTAAAGGGTTGTGCCGTCGGGAGAGCTGTTGACAACTTTAACATTAGTGGCAGAATCGTCAGCGTACTTCCTTCCATCGAGGGGATGCGTCCATTAGGGCATCGAATGTGCCGGTAAGGTTGAAAGACTGGAAGTTGATGGCCCCTCGGACGCATGAAGTGTAGGCGACGCTCACAGAGAAAGTCTGCAAGCCATGGACTAAGGTTTCTCCACGGCTCAATAATGGTATGTTATGGTTGGGTAGGCCGAAATCTTTGTCTTGGCTGAGATTAGTGAAGGTGAGAGCTGCAGAAACTGGCACCTCTCAAAGTTTTGATAAAGTCTGGGAAGCTGAGGAGTCATTGGGCAGTGGAGGAGGTCTTACTACAAAACTGCTGAGTGTCTATAGGGAACTTCCAATATCTTTTCATGCTCAGTTGAACGCAAATGTCACAGTTTGAGCTGGAGTTCGGAATGATGCAATGGATCGTAACTCACTGATAGACTGTGGATCTCTTGACTCTGGTTTCCCAGCCAGGGGGTTAATTTGACTGATGAAGGCAGGTATTGTGGAACAAAGAAATTTGGCCAGCTCAGGGGAGAACTGCTCGCACAATTTCAGTCGGTGTGTCTGCACAGGTGTGATGAATAGCTTCACGTCCAAAACCAGGCCAGTTGGTACACTGTAAAGGTCTGCATGACCGTAGGGCCCAGTTAGACTTCAGGTGCTAGTGCTTCAGGATCTGCATTCCAACTCGGTCCAGCACGGAAGGCACCGCTCACCACGTGAATCATCCGTACAGTGAGGTGGAACATTCTCGGAAAACCACATTGTTTCACGGTTTCGTACGTCTTTGTTGAGCTTAGCTTATGTAGTGAAGGTGGCACCCATTAGCTAGCACCGACACAATGATCTTGACAACTTCAAAATCCTATGGTTCGTCAAAGTTTTCGTGAACCATGCTGCAGTGGGTAGGGTATACAGGACAACAGCAGGTAGGATGGTTCACAGTTCATCAGGGACTACACTGTAGGTGCTTCACAGATTAATGACACCTGGAGCATTGTTGGGTGGGTCACAGGGTGGTGGCAGCTGGAGCATTAGAGGCTGGGTCACAGGGTAGGAGCACTCTCAGTGACGGGGCAAGGTGTACACGGCAGCTGGAACAGTACTGTTGAGGTCGTCATATGGGATGGTTTACAGGTCATCAACAGGACAAATGCAGCAGCACCAACAGCTACAAGGCTGGAAAGTGGTCCCCACCGCGTCAGGTGCTGCAATATGTGTTCATCAGGCAGCCTTAACGTCAGTGTTCGTCAAGGTAGTACATATTGTACTGAGTGCAGCAGCAGCAGCAGCAGCAGGATGGTGGACGGGAGATGGCGAGGTGAACGTCCTGGGGTGGGTGGGGCGGTGAGCTCCTCTTGTCTCACCTGTTGTACCGGTTTACCTGAGGCAGCAGCATACGCGCCAGGTCACGGGGGAAGGGGGAGACCAGGCGTGACCCCACCCACGCACACCACCACGATGCCAGCCCTGGCAGCCACAGGTGATAGAAACCACCAACGCTTGAGTTTCACTCGATTCCTCCCGTTATACAAAACCCTTCCAAGGGCCTCCCAGGCCTCATGTTGTCGCAGATCTAGTGGGTCCCATGACTGACGACCTCCTGAACTGTCATGGGTATCC